>NW_005842471.1:801892-817184 GCF_000455745.1 Alligator sinensis | reverse complement strand
CCCCGGCGAGGCCCCACAGAGTTGGCCAGAGCACCGGTTACAGGAGGCATTAGATGACCACCTCCTCCAGCACTCCCCACTCTAGCCTTCCTGCACCGCTGACCACAGACCCTCCATCCCCCCGCCCACCCCCAGAACCATGCTCACTGCAGGCACGACTCACAAGAACAAGTTTTTATTCCCCTCACATCAACTAGAGCCCCCTTCCCAACAAATAGAGCCCCTCCAACACCCACTGCTTGCACCAACAATAAAGTGCCTTCTTCCCCATGAAAACTATGTACAAGGTCCTTTGTGCATCATCCCAGATTGGGGGGCTGTGAGGGCTGTGGGCTGGGGGCAACTAAGGGGCAGATTCTGGGGACAGGTGGCCAGCACCCTAGCCCCTGGCAACTCCCCCATGTGTGCACATGCTACGGTGAGTGTGATGGATGGAGGGCTCACCCAGAGGCGATAGCAGCCGGTGCTCCACCAGTGCAAGTGGCTCCCCCTCTGGCAGCCAGCATGCTGTCCTGGCCCTGCTGCAGGCAACTCTGGCTCCACACTCATGTGGAGGTGGGGTGAGTGGTGGGGTTGGGCTCAGGCTGGGCCCAGGGTGGGGGCTGAGCCAGGGGATCCTGCTGCTGGAGGTGGTGCAGGACCCCCTCCCAGGCCCAGGCAGGGGCCTGCTGCTGGGCAGTGTGTGGTTGCTAAGGTGGAGGTGAGGCTAAGGGTCAGGAGTCATGCAGTGGATGGCACAAAGGTGGTTGCCAGGGCCAGAATGGTGTCTCTCACCCAGCAGTCATCATCCATGGCCTGCACTGCCTGGGCCATGGTGGAGTTCTGTTCCCACAAGGCCTCCACCCACTTGCACTCCCAATTCAGGAACTGCACCCAGAGCTCCCGGTCTGCCTCACACTGGTCCTGGGCCTCCTCATGCTGGTACCCTGCCTCCTCATAAGCAACTAACTGCACCCACCATCTGTCCTGGTGGTCCACATCCTCCACCCACCACCTGCCCTGGCAGGCCATGTCCTCCAGCCACCAGGCCCAAGCTTACACCAGCTGGCCCTCCAATGCCATGACCAGGCAGTCCAGGACAAGGGTCTGTCCAGGGTCCTTCTCTGATGGATCCTGTGCATCCACAGGGACACAGTTGTGGGTGGTAGTGACCCTGAAGCCACATTCTGACTGCCAAGCAGTGTCATGGTCAGCCACTCCTCATGGCAGGGGCTGGGGCTGCAGAGCTGGTGCAGCAGGCACTGGCCTGGGCTTCCCAAACTGCTGATGGAAGGTGCAGCCAGGGAGCTCGGCAGATTGGGCTACTGGACACCCAAAGCACCCTCCCCTGGTGTTGTGTTACTAGGGGTACCAGGCCACAAAGGGAGATTGGCAGGCTGCTTATACTCCTATAGACAGCACAGCTGCAGCCTGGGTCCCAGGGCATGAGTATGTCTATCAGTTGCCGCATTAAGGGCAACCCACTGTGCCTGCAAGGCCTTGATCTTTATCTGGCACTGCCACACCGACAAGTCATGCCTGTGCTTCTGCATCTGGGCTGACAGCTCCTCATAGATGTGGGCATAGGAGCACCCACTCCACTCAAATTGGTGCTGCACCTTCACTTCGCCCCACAACACCACAAAGTCACCAGTTGCCTCCATGGACTAGCTGGGTCTCTGGGTGGTGATCACAGGTATGGGCATGCCTACAGAGTAGGATGCCATCATGGGTCCTGTGCCAGCTCTCTGGGCCCCCATGTAGCTGCCCCTATGGAACCAGGCCTGGACAGCTGCCTGCAGTGCCCAAAGCAAGGGTCCAGCATGGTACTGGCAGCCACACAACAGAGGCAATGCCCTGCAGCACCTGCAACCTCAGGGCAGGCTACTAGGGGTGGGCTGTGGGCAAATGGAGGTGGACCTGGCAGCCAGAAGCTGCCTGCAGCTGGGTCTGGGGGCTAGCAGACCTGGCTGGCGACTGCAGCAGCCTGGAGTAGCCTGCAGGCCTGGATGGCATGGGCCTGGCAGCCATGAGGCACTGCAGTTCCAGGCAGTGGTGCCAGGGTGCAGAAAGCTAGGGCAGCTGGCCTGCAGCCTGCCCAGGGGCCCACAAGGGTCTGGAGTGGCCTCAGACTCCCTGCTGGTGTGCCTTAGGGCTCTGAGTGCCTGCAGGCATTTAAAGGCCTGAAGCAGGGGCTGCAGTAGAGACAGCCCAGCCCTGAAGTAGGAAAGGCTCCCAGACTGGAGCCCTGAGGCTAACTTCAGACCAGCTCCCTAGTGGTAGGGCTGACCCAGAAGCAAACTTGTTTCCAGGTCATGTCTACATGTGCATAACTGCACAGTAACTAATAACAAGTAAATTTGCTACCTACATTTGCAGGTAGCAAATTTACTCACAATTAAGCATTTTTACTGCACAGCGAGCATGTTCACATGTAGATGTGCATGCTTACTGTGCAGTAAACTATGCTACTGTGCAGTTAAGCATCTTGTGTCGATGAGTCCAGTGTCAACTTTACTTCTGCCATTCAAAAAAGTCACAGAGCCAAGTTTACACAGTTGTGGTTGGGACAGTTGCTCAACAGATCATATGTATGCTAAAATATCCTATAAATCATGGCCTCTTTGTCAAGTAATCAGAATTCATGAGCCCCACAGTATCTAAAGGGTGTTTACAGTACCCAGACCTTTAATTTCAGGACGATTCACAATACAGAGGGCTATAGAATAGTATATCTGTTTCCATTATGAAATTTCCACTATATGAAACAGCTCTCCACCAGGGATATTTACATATTCGACTGCAACAATTCAAATCATTGCTTAATACATGCATTAAACACTGCAAACAAACAAACAAACTTTTGCCAAAACAAGAGTCTTCCTTTGTACCACTGTGAGCATCCTTCAGTCACATCTGTTAATTTACAGCAGAATGTTTCTGCACATGTGAGAATGGTTAGCTGTTCTTGCATAAAGGCAGTAGAGTTGTTACTGTACATACTGTTTTTTCACATACAACACACCTTTTAGCAAAAATTAAGCCGCACATTACAATTGAGGAAATATGGTAACTACAGCTTCTGCTGTTTAAGCCTCCACCAAGGAAAACTGAAAGAAAAGCTTTACTTGCTGCTAGCCATGGATGCTTTCTCTTTCCCCCCCACCCTCCCCACTTCCAGCACTAGCTCTCAAATAAAGATTTTTTTTCTTAGGATCATAGAAAAGTAGGGCTAGAAGAGACCTCTGGAGGTCATCTAGTCCAACCCCCTGCTTGAGGCAGGAACATCCCTGTGAGAACCATCCAAAGCAAATAATTGTCTATCTTTATTACTAAAATGATACAGGCACCCCTGTCTCACAACCAGAACCAGAAAACATAGCACCCTAACTTGCCACAGGTAAGGCAAGGGGGAAATGGCAGCAAATATATAGTTGCTGCTGGAATTGTTAAAATGCACTTAAGAGATTCAGGGAAGAGAGACACAACCTCTCCTTCAAAGGGAAGGAACACGCCCCTCCCCCCCCCCCCCCCCCCCCACACACACACAATCCATACCAATCTGACCATGGGGAAAATTCTTTCCTGACCCCAAACATAGCAAACCATCTGACCTGAGGAGAGAGGCAAGACTCTCTAACCAGGAACCTCCAGGTTTTAGTCCCAGCAGGATCTTTGGCACGCTCCAGTCAAAATCCCCAGCCTCGGCTGCAGCCAACACCCAATGTTTCTGAGGAAGGTGGAAACTCTCTCCCCTCCCCCCCACAATATGTAGCAACAGGAAGGGGGGAAATCATTCATGGCCCCATGCAGCAAACAGTAAAGTCCAGAAGCATGGGAAATATCCACAGGATCGTACAGGCATAGCTACTCTTAGATCGTCCCTGACCAATTCTTATCCAATCTTTTCTTAAACAATTCCAAAGATGGAGGTTCCACAACATCCCTAGTATGCGATGTGTGAAACGGGCCATATTTGATTTGGATTTGGATTCTGGCCAAATCAGGGACAGTAATTCAGTTCGTTGATTCAGATCACTGTGCTGGATTCAATTCGGCTGAATCCAAATCTGAAGATTCTATGCTGATTCAGAGAATCACCAATTCGGCCATAGATACAGCTTTAAATGTTTTTTCTATATAACTCGAGGTACCAGGCTTGGCTTATAAAGGCTGTGATGCTGGGGCAGATACAGCACCCCACAGAAGGGCAGGGGGCCCTCCACATGCTCAGCAGCAAACCCAGAAGTGGACCAGAAGAACTTCTGGTCCACTTCCAGGTCCACCATGGAGCACACTGGGGCCCCTACCCTGCACCCCCTAGATCAGCGATTGGCCATAGGGGGACCCCAGGTGCCCCCCCCCAAGACCCAGGAGGCACCAGTCACTAAGCCGGGGGGATGGGAGGGCCCCCAGTGTGCTCTCTAGTGGACCCAGGAGTGGACTGGAAGTGCTTCTGGTCCACATCCAGGTCTGCTGCTGAACGTGGTGAGAAGCCCCCCGTGCTCCTGTGGACATTCCATCCAACCCAGCATTGCAGCATTCACAAGTTCCCTGGTACCTCAAGGTATGTAGAAAGAACATTTAAATCTGTGTCTATGTCCAAATCTTGCCAAATCTCTCCGAATCAATTCAGAGGGTTCTGATTTGATTCAGAGAGATTAAAGGGTCTCCTGATTCAATTTGGATTCGGAGATGCTGCCACCAAATTGGGCTGAATCTCCACCGAATCAAATCAGGGACTGAAGCTTCACACAGCCCTAATCTCTAGGTAGTCTCTTCTACTGCTTCACTATTCTAACAGTGAAGAATGATATCCTGTGATCCAGTCTAAACTTACTTAGCTGGAACTTCAAACCACTGGTCTGCATCCTGCTCCTTGAAGTTAGAAAGAAAAGGTGTCCTTTTCTTTCGGTCCTCTTCTTAATGGCAGGCCTTCAGATACCTGAAACCTGCTATAATGTCCCCTCTTAAGTGCCTTTTCTGTAAACCAAACATGCCTGTTTCCTTCAACCTCTTCTTGTGAAGCTTGCCTTTCAAGCCCATTATCTTTGGACTCTGACTTTTCTATATCCTTTCTAAAATGTGGAACCAGAAACTATACACAGTCTTGCACCTAATGCTCCCATTTATGTAGCCAAAACTGCAGTCATTATTTGTGAAGCTGCATCACACTGCACACTATTACTGTGTTGTACTAAGTTTCTTAGATCCTTTTCCATACTGCTGTCATCCAGCCATGTGTCACCCATTCTATTTTTGTATTTTTGATTTTTTTTCTTCTTCAGGTGTAGCTTTGAACTTGATCCTGTTAGCTACAGCCCAGCTTTGCCGTCTGTTAAGATCCTTCTGAATTGCATTACTGTTTTCCAACACGTTCACGGTCCTTCCCATTTTCACATCATCTACAAACGTGCTCAAGAAGCTCTCTCTTTCAGCATGCAAATCATGAATAAATGTATTAAACAGTATAGATCCTGTTGGACTGTACTTGAAACCTCTTTCTGTTCTGACATGGATCCTTTCATAACTCCCCTTTGCTTGCATCTATTGAGCCAGTTGTCTATCCTCCTTATAACAGATTTATCTACAGCACATTTCTTCCATTTGTTTATAAGAAGGTTATAGATTCATAGATTCATAGATGTTAGGGTCGGAAGGGACCTCAATAGATCATCGAGTCTGACCCCCTGCATAGGCAGGAAAGAGGGCTGGGGCTAGATGACCCCAGCTAGATGGTTATCTAACCTCCTCTTGAAGACCCCCAGGGTAGGGGAGAGCACCCCCTCCCTTGGGAGCCCATTCCAGACCTGGGCCACTCGAACTGTGAAGAAGTTCTTCCTAATGTCCAATCTAAATCTGCTCTCTGCTAGCTTGGGGCCATTATTTCTCGTAACCCCCGGGGGTGCCTTGGTGAATAAAAACCCACCAATTCCCTTCTGTGCCCCCGTGATGAACTTATAGGCAGCCACAAGGTCACCTCTCAACCTTCTCTTGCGGAGGCTGAAAAGGTCCAGGTTCTCTAGTCTCTCGTCGTAGGGCTTGGTCTGCAGGCCCTTAAACATACGAGTGGCCCTTCTCTGGACCCTCTCCAGGTTATCTGCATCCCTCTTGAAGTGCACCGCCCAGAATTGCACGCAGTACTCCAACTGCGGTCTGACCAGCGCCCGATAGAGGGGAAGTATCACCTCCTTGGATCTATTTGTCATGTATCTGCTGATGCACGATAAAGCGCCATTGGCTTTTCTGATGGCTTCGTCACACTGCTGACTCATGTTCATATGAGGGAATATCAGTTATGTGGGACTTTGCCAAAAGCCTTGCTGAAATCCAGATGTACTATATCCACAGCATAACCTTCATCTACCCACCTAGTTATGTTGTCAAAGGAGATCATTTGTTTGGCATGGTTTCTTCTTAATAAATCCATGCTGGCTGCTTATGATTAGCCTTTCCTCCTCCAGATGCCTGAAAATGAACTTGTTTATGATATGTTCCAGTAACTTCCTGGGTATTGAGGTAAGGATAGCTGGTCTATACATTGGTGACATATAGGGGGTGCACGCAGGTTCACATGCACTCCCTGAGATTGGTGGTATACCCCCTGAAAGAAACACTGCCAACACTGCCTACCATGCCTGTGGGCAGTAGCCACTTGCCACCCCCTCCCCCTCACTGCCAACACCACCATGGCCACCTGTGGGAGCTCCCTATGGGCAGTTGCTGTGCCCATAGTGTGGGGCAGTCACGTGTGGGGCACACATGACTGATGTGTGCCCCAGCCTCCAGGGGCACACATCAGTCATGGGTTTATAGTTTCCTGGGTCTTCCTTTTTGCCTTTTTTAAAGAGGAGCACTATATTGGCCCTTTTCCAGTGTTCTAGTACTTCATCTGTCTCCCATGACTTGTTAAATGTTATTAAAAAGGACTCTTGAGTTCTCCTCTACCAGTTCCTTCAGTACCCTGGAATAAAGTTCATCAGGCCTCACTTACTTGAATCCATCCAGACCCATTAAAACCTCTCTGACTGTCTCTCTTGTTATCTCATCCTTCAGCTTGCCCCTTTCCTCATCCAGATAATCCTTGTTAGCTGTAGGTTTGCAGCCTAATGTTTTTGTGAAGAAAGACAAAGTAGTTGAGCAGCTGCCCCTGTTTTGCATGTTATATTAAGAGTTAGCCCTGGCTATTTAATAATGGCCCCATAGCTTCCTTTATCCTTTTTTTTTTATGTTTATCCTTTTTTTTCTGGCCATCATATTTATAGATCTTCTTCTTGTTGTCTTTAACTTTCCTCACCAGGTAAAGTTCATTTTTTTACTTTTGTCTTCCTAACTTTGCTTCTTGTAAAGTGCTTTGAGATCTATAAACAAGAGCCAAGTGTCATAGTACTATGTAGATTTTCACTTTATAGCCTAACTAAATCCAAGATATATAGCATAAGCTTTCATAAACAGAAGCCTTACTTCATCACATGCTGTGCACCTCTGATTTAGTTAGTCTATGAGGTGCAAATCTATCCTGCCTTCTGCTGAACTTCAGGTTAAGATATCTAACTACCTCTCAAAATATTATTCTGTTATTGTACAAGGAGATTGGCTGGTCACCTTGCTAGGGTCACCTGACCCCAGTTGTCTTTCCTTCCTGGTGCAGGGGGCTGAACCCAATGGTCTTCTGAGGTCCCTTCCAGCCTCGCAATCTATGAATCTATGAATTGTATTAATGGAGTAAGGAGTAGAAGGAAATAAACTATTTATGTCAGTACACTACCAAATTAGCCAGTCAAGGAGAGATCCAGGAATCAATTATAACCAAATGAAAGAACCTAAGTAGGATATGCAGAGCCTTCTTTATGTCCATTTTACATGTCTAAGTAGGACAGCATCCAGATGTGGCATTTGAATGTCAGTTTAGGCACATAAATCAGTCTGCACAGCCTTGTTCTCAAGCCGTGCATCTGTGCTATGGCATCCAGCTGTGCATTTAGGTGCTCAGATTTACTGGTAGGCCCCAAAAGCAGTCACTGCATGTGCACATGGCTGACTGAGCCTATGGTGTTCTACACACAATAGAAATACATCCTTTAATTTGTCATGCTTTAATGAGCCATCTGCATATTTAATATAAACTTAAAATTTATACTTAATTAACGAGGAGGTATTTCCCTCCATAGCTGTCATTTTTAAAAGCATAGCTCCTAGCGCTAAATGAATAGCCCAGGGCAGCACTTTGGTTTGCTTCATAATGATACCCAGTAGAGCATGGACAGACCAAACTATCCAGTATCACAGAAGTCCACCCTATTAGAGTTCTGCTTTGAAGAGAGCATTCTGGTGAAAAATACCTAACAATTCATTTACTGGGACTTCACTAAAGAGAAATTCATCACCAAGAGGCAAATCAAATCATTGTCTTTCAGCTTTTGAGGTTTCATTCGAACTGAGTCATGAAACGTGCTTAGGGCATTTAATGTACGATGAATACCAGCTATCCCTGGATATTATTTTCTCATCTGCCTAATTGAAAAGGGTGAAATAGCTCAGGTATGTTTTGACAAGGAAGAAAAACACACTTATATATTTTTATGGTCCTGAGAGCACCAAGGGATACTGGTAAGGGCCTGAAAAGCAGAGTGAACAATTCTTGTTTTCAGTTTTCAATCGTTTCCATACAATGTTTAATTGCACAATGAGCTCCCCTTTACCAAGGTAAAACTCATGTTTCTTGTTTGAAATCAAAGAAGCTTCAGTGATAACATACCTGGGTGACTACAGTAGTGTTCGCCTTCCTCCTTAACTGCCAGGCTAATATAGTATACCTTTGTTTTTCATGGTGACTGTAATAAGCAAAGTTTGCCATAACCATACGTGTTTCGACATAGATACATCAGTGATACTGGTGGATAATTCAGCTAATACCGAGGACACAGACAGAAGTTACATTTGTTACACAATCACCCCCTTGAAAACACTCTACAGCCATGACCTTACTGAAGTGTATGGCTGCAGAGTGCTTTAAAGTGCCTGATCACACAACAATCTGAATGCTTATTACACAAGGGTTCAGATGAAAGCGATCCAAAGTGGAGGGCCTTCACTAACTTCTTTCAGGATGCAGGACTGGACTGATACAGCCCAGCCCCACCCTTGATGCTGTCTGCAGAATGAGAGGCGAAAAGGAAGGGGAGGGAGTTCTGACTAGTGATTGGAGCCCTCCCCCACCTCAGGGGGGGGATCCAATCCACCCTTCCCACCCACCAGCGCAGCCTGGGAAAACCCCAGACTGAGTTCCCTCCCATTCCTTCCCCCCACTTCCATTCTGAAGACAGCACAGGAGCTGGGAAGGGGAAGGGCTGGGGAAAGAGGAGCGTGCCTGCAGACATGCAGCCACTCCAAACTGGAGCTCAATCCTTCAACCCCCCAGACCCAGCAGTGAATGTCTGTTGGGTTAGGAGGAACACTGTACCTCACGGTGCTTCCTGCAAAGCACCATGAGTTACAGTGGGAAGCTGCACATCTATCAGCAGTACCCCCAAAACAGAAATCTCACCATGATTTCTTGATTAAGGGTTACCAATAAACATCTAGGACAGACTTTGAGACTTTGTCCAATGACTTTTTATGTCTTGGTATGACAAAAACTAGAGTTGCAAGGACTAATTATCAATGAAGTACCCAGAAACAATACTAATAAAAAGATCATATTAAAATATACTGACCTAACTTACTGATTTCTCCTTATCTCCTAGTGTGAAGTAATTGTTCTCTGTGCTTTAAAAAATTAAGTAAAATCAGTACTGATGAAAGCTATTGATGGGAAACCCTGATACCCAGTGGTTATCCACAATACAGATCAAACAGACAAAAGCATATCAAATGTAGTGGTGACCAATACAGCAAGACAGTAACAAGCTTCTCTTTTTTTCCTCATCAATCTGCTTCAGTTCTGCCATCAAACCATCAACTATAGAACTGAATGAGCCATGCTCACTAGCCACAGTTCAGTTTTTATTCAATTAAACTGTATTGGCACAAGAAGCACTATATATCATGCCAAAGAATAATAAGAAAGATCAATGTCTTCAGTATCTTCCAGAGATGTAAGTGTCACCCACACCTTCATTACATCATGGTGCTGCTCTCTTGTGTACACTTCTACCCAATGCCTGGCCCTGTTCTCCTGGTAAGTTACCACATAGCTCAATATTGTTTTTGCTTGGCCTCCCGGCAGGGTACTTTCCACGCTGCTCCCTCCTAGCAAGAAATGAAATTTTTGTGGCCTGGTATAGTAAAGGTTTAGTCCTCCCGCCCCATCAAACTATAGTTCCACCCTTTCCAGGTATGAATATCCTCATAACTTTATGTGCAGTGAAATAGTGGCAATCACAACAACATCTTCCACCCTTCCTGGGTTTCTCGTCAGATGCATCCCTTTCCTAGATGCTTTGCCCTGCTGCATCTTAGTAAATTAAAATCTATACAAAAATATTAACCAAACAACTGTCTGCTCTGAACTTGGGCAGTTTAGCCCATTTTAGGTTTTCCCCAGTTCTCTTCTCTTCCACAGAACACACTTCTCTGCCTGGTTTCTGTCCAGATCACCTTTTTTTTGAGTTTCCTTCTGTGTGCTCTTTTAGCACCTATTTAATCCCTTCTCATTGGTGTAGTGCATCACAGGTGTCATATCTTTCTCGTGGCAAAATAAAACCATATAATAAATGCTACGTTAAGGATGTCAAATTGTAACAACTTTCAGCCACCTTAATGGGATTCAAACAAATGACCTAGAGTTCAAAGACCTAGATTGCATGATCAGTATTCATAGCCTGTCTTATGACTAGAAAAGTGAGGTGCCCATAATTTAATCCTTCACAAAATACCTGTTCATTCTGATATCTTTCAAGAATAACTGTATTTTTGCTAGCTGGCTACATAAGCTTGCTAGTGGGCTATTGAGCGAGAGAATTTCCTATCAAGCCTTCTTAGACACTGTAATACATGCTATAGCAATATACTTTGGATAGAGTCATCCCTAGGAGTGTGCGGGGCCTGGGGCATATCAGCCCATGTGGGGCCAGGGGGTGGCAAGCGGCTGGAGTGCAGATGGGGGGGAGGTAGGGGGAGGGCATGGTGAGCGGCCAGAGTGCAGAGTCAGTGGTGCATAACAGCCATGGTGGGGCCTATATAGCACTGTCCACAGGGCCCCCCAAAGTGCAGGGCCCGGGGCAGTTGTCCTGATTTGCCCTTCCCCCACAAGGACAACTGTGACTTTGGATTTGATTTGGATTTATGGACTTCCCTTCTCATAGGAAGATTATTTTATCAGAGCTCTTCACAGCTTTGTGAAATAATGTAGCAGTGCTAAGAAATCCAGCAATTGTTGTCAGAAATTAGTAAAAAGGAAAAGCAGCAAGCCTAACCCAAATTTCTTTCTACACCCAAAGCATTATTTTGCTTCTAAATAATCTTTTCACTTTTTCCCCAGACTCCAGCTTTTACTAAAAGCCACATCAGGACCTCTACTGGTCACTCTACCTTTGCATGATCATTTTTCTGTGGCCAGGGGCTTGCTCCAGAATCAGAGAATAAAACTGGATATTCTGAAACATTATTGGCTTGAATTCAAAAGTGTCAGATCTAAAAAATCACATATGCGTGTTTACAAGTAAAGTAGAGGGTTTACTACTAGTCATTCTAGGTCAGGACTCCTAGGGTTCAAACTTACATCTACAGATAGAAGCCCAGGACACAGCACCTCCAAGCTGCTGGCCAGATGCCAGCCGTGGCTCAGCCTGGGTCCTCTCATGAGGTCTTCAATGGGGCATGAGGTGAGCTGGGCATACCAATAAGAGCCACAAACTCCTAAGTCAAAGACTCCCACCTTCTGCCCTGCACCTAACTGACTAATTTAGAACTTTTTACATTGACTCTCCTTGAGCTTGTTCCTGTCTTGGACCTCCTGGTCTTAATCAACTGCTTTGCTATGATAATGACTCTATTTTGACCCTTGGCTTGATATCCTGGAAACTTTGGCCTTGGCCACTTCCACTTGGGTAAACCTTTGACTCTGACCTTCAGAAATTCAGAACTCTTTTAGAATCAGAAGTGGAAGAATAGAATCTGCTTTTATCACAGTATCAGATTTCAAAATAGTAGCAGTTTTCTTAGACTATAAATCAATCATAAGAATGAGTAATGCAAGAAGCAACCATGCCTGGTCACTATAAACTGAGGGCTAAGAGATGCCCAGGCACTGTGACATAAAGTTGCTAGCCATGTCATTTCATAAGTCAGCTAGGCAGGCACCATTTGACCAAGTTGCTTATGACCTCCCTCCATTTTTAGCCAAATAAAGCAGCTCTGTTATGGTCTTTCTGTTCCTTTCAGTTGTGTCCTCTGTCCAGATTTTTTCCTTTATCAGTCTCCCTTTCATATTCCATTTACTCTTCCTTGAACTAGGATACCTCATAAAGCAGCCAAACTAATTCAATCTAATTCAATCTTAATTGCTTATTTTCAAAAGGCTTTCATATTTTCCAATAGGAGTTTTAACCATGTCACTGATTAATTTGTCCTGAGCTACAAAAAGTATTGTTAAAAGGTGTCAGTATTACCTCATTTTAAATACCTGAACCCAAATTAAAGGCAATAGTCACAATTTTCATAATTCTATAATAATTTTCATAATGAATATGAAATGACCTGAAAAATGCCTTCCCATATCTATCATCCCTCATTTACATTCCTTAAAGAGATGGCCCTTTGAGTAGGTTACTTTACCTACTGTGTTATTCACCTCTTATCATTTCAAAATAAGAGAATCTCTTCCTTTATTAGGTGTCAGCCATCTTCCCTAGAAGAAGGCATGTTGAATATTTTGGTAATAGATACACCATGTTCTTTTTCAATGGTACGGGGACTAAAGAATCAAGAATGGGGACACATTCTCCAAATTTAGTTCAGTCATGTGTTGCCACATTTCTCAGAAATAATTAAATAGGGTCACAGCCTTTGCAAGAATGGAATACAGTAAAAGCTTTATCTGGCACCCACGAGGAATATGGGGTGCCAGATAACAAAATATGCCAGTTAATTGAGAGGCCCAAACAGGCATCTTTGCCTGTTCAGGCCGCTGCTTCTCCTGCCGTGTCTGGAGCATCACCACCCCTCCTGCAGCATTGCCGCCCCTCCCATGGGCCTTGCGGGACCTGAGGGACAGGGAGACAGGCCTCACGCAGCCTGCTATGCCCCAGGCCATGGGGGCTCAGAGAAACCGGAAGTGCCACAGTGGGCACTTCCAGTTTCACTTTACCTTACAAGCCAGCATGCCACTTAATAGAACATGCTGGCTTGTAAGGTGCTGGTTAATGGAGCTTTTACTGTATTATTTTATTTGTTTTAATTTGTGTTTGTTTTATTTTTTAATCTTATCAGATTACCATCCTCACACCCTTTTGGTATTTTCTTTTCCTTTCTTTCCCTTTTTTAATTGCAACTTAATTTGTGTGAAATTTACTGCGCATGTGTGAGGTAAGCTTGTTTCTGATAAAGGGAATCCTCCTTAATGGAGTTTCCCCTTCCCTTAAAACCAGGAATGGAGAACCACAAAAGTTATCAGCCACATTGTCAGGTGTGCATGTTCACATGACTGAAGCCCTCAGCTGTCATTTCAGCTGATACCTCTGCAATGTTCCTCTTTAGACCCTTTCTTTCTCTGCAGCAGTGAACTGGGACTGCTATTATACATGACCAGTGATTTTTTATTCTCTATTAGGTAGGAGTGCAAAATTAGGGTGCAGCAAGCCTCTCAGACCTTTAACACACAGATAAAGCAGGTTAGAAAGAAATCCTACCTGGCAATCTTCTAGCAATCTTCATCAACTACCTATCTCTGGCTTATTGGAGGCCATTTGACATTTCTTCTGTACAAAGTAACACTACTGAGAATCTACCCAGAGAATTGGATTCTTCCTTTGCTTGAACCTTGTATGGTAATTTATATCTATGCAAGGACAGTACAATTTGAGTGTAAAATACTACAGTTCTGCTTTAGAGTGGAAATACGGAGTTAAATACATGTCCTTTTTGTATCTGGTCTTTAGCTTAGGCTGCACTTGCTTCTTTCCTGGACCTTAAAGGAGGGCATTTTCTGCCTGAGACCTTACTTAACATCTCTCCCAAATATACCATTGGTTCAATAAGAAAGATCACCACAAAAACCTTCCTTCTCACATAAGCCAGTCATATCTCAAATGCAATTGCTTAAATTTAAAGTATTTATATGAGTCAAAGGCTGATCCTCAGTTGTGGATTCTTGTATATATGACTCAGATTAGTATGTTAGGTTGTGGAAATATATTCTATTTCCTTTAGTTCTTGTAAGCTAAAATATTATGGTGAGGTTATTCCTTTTAATTTTTTTTTCCTGAAAATCTGCCATGTGTTTTCTGAAAAGCTCCTTTGAGGGAAATCCTCTTTGACTCTCTTGGCATGTTTGTCTGAGCCATGATGTTGATCAGCTTTTTTCACTTCCTGTAATAAATAAGTCAGATGAATACTGATACAGCAAGAGCCTATTTTTAATCAATTAACAGACATCTCCTGCTGATGGCAATGCAATCATTCAGCCAATGCAATCTAGATGATCAGCAGAGTTGATTATGAAGAGAATTCCTTTAAGGATTGGTTGTTGCTTCTCTGATGCTACTGCTGGGATCAATTTTATTTTAAAAGGTATTCTCCCACTTCATATATTTATCAACATTTGGTTTACCAGCAGTCATTTACTCATCATTAAAATCTGTACTTCCCTGATTTCTTCCTATGTCCCTTGCATAAAGGAAAATTATTGAAATAGTACAGAAGTATAGATTTAGGTTACTGCATGTTGGGTAATGTCATTTCCTGGTTCAGAAAAGGAAATATTTTCATTGTCTTGGTTTAAGTAGAACTAGATCATGAAAAGTAATGAAATGGGTAAGATATCAATGCACATTGTTCTGACCAAGATAGTTAGATAAACACTATAAATATAAAAATAACTCTACTGGGTTCAGAAGCAATGGACCTGTTACTAATCTGTGTGAATGTTAACCCTTCTTTCCCTGATTTATGGTTCCTTCCTACTGCTCTGTTGAAATAATTAAATCCCTCCCTAGAGGCTCACAGTTCTGCTCATTTATGCTATGAGAAGTTTAACAGTCATCCCCTGTTTAGTCTGCGTCCTCTCACCCTTTCAAACAACACCCTTATCGTGATTTATGCGTGCGTGTACAGTACAGCCCAAGCTACTGATTTTATTCCCCCCCCCCCCCCC
>NW_005842471.1:796848-801861 GCF_000455745.1 Alligator sinensis | reverse complement strand
TTTTTTTTCCCCCCCCCCCCCCCCACACACACACACACTTTTTTAAACAATACTATGTAAATTAAAGTTATGGTCAATGTTTCCATAGCAAATTTTTCCATTAAAAGATGTATTAACTCCTGGGGAGGAAAAAAAGACGTTATCTTACTTTGAATTTTACTCTTCAGGGTTGTTTGTTTAAAACACACACACACACACACACACACACACACACACACACACACACACACAACAAAACATCCCTTTCAAACTAGCCAAACTGCTTTTTCGTTTGTTTGTTTTTTTCCTGTGAGCAAATTTAATGCTAATATAAGGTGCTAACATTCCTAAAAGGTGATAGCAGGGATCTTTTCAAACTAACCAGGGAGGCACTCAGAATTTGGATTGAGAATTTGGATTAATCATTGTTCACCTTGTTCAAACTCCCATCCAGGATATCAATTAGGGTTAATTGTAATGTTGACTCTTTAGATTGAGAGCAGCTGTCCCCTGGGACCTGGAATGAGGCCACAAAACGCATCTTAAAAAGGCCACTATTCAGCTATCAGTTGCCAGTTATTTTCAGTTGCTACTTAGCTAGGCTGGACACAAAAGGCATCCCTAGAGGTTTAAGATTCTGTTTCTCCCTCTATACACAACTAACCTACTGTCTTTTTAAGTTTGACAAGTTTCATTCAGAATGCCTAGCAAAGTCAACTTATAGCAACTAGAGAAGAAAAAAAAATTCAAATACTAAAATATTCATAAAGCACATTAGAAAATAGAGATGTACAAGTGCTGAATATTTTGAGGGTCACATTCTGATTCTGATTATTCAAAGAAAACTCTCAGTGAAGTGAATGGTTTTGCCTGAATTAGAGTTTTAGTTAGCAATTGCTAGTTTTAGTTTAGCTTTATTATTAGAATTATTATTTTTGTTGTAGGTTAGTAATCATCTACACTTCATGGGATGGAGTTAGGGCAGGAAATAAAAATGACAAAAGACATGCTACCCTGTTTCACATCCAGTTTTTGTTTTGTTTCTAAATTGTCTGTATAAACTTCTCCAACTTTATTAGTGCTTACTTTATCATTATCAATATGTATTTCAGAGCTGACCTTTCCTTATGGCGGCACTGGCAGCCCAACCTGCTGAATGGCTGGTGAACTCAAGCAAAGCGATCTCTTATCAACTCTCACAGAAGATACAAAAAACCTTGAAATTCAGGTGTGATTCTCAGATGCCAGCAACTTGCCAGTGGATAACATCATAATGTTCAGCAACTTACTTTAATTATTATTCCTCATACTATATAAATACCCATAAAAGCAATGCATAGCAAAGCATACCCAAGCCAAAAATAAATGTGTTTAGACCTGTAGAAAAAAATATCAAAGTAGAAATGGCAATCAACTGGGGCTCTCAAACTGGAATGTTTGTCCAGCTCTTTTGTTTAACTATTTGCTCTTCTAAGGAGGAGACTTTGACTCCATAATTTCTTGGCATCATCAGAATCCCAGATACTCCTCCTAAGACTACATAGGGTCTACATAGAGACAAAAGGCAACCCAGGTAGCATAAAGCTTGTATAGTGACTCTCATAATGCCTCTCAAAACCCTCAGGTAAAGGGCATGGCATGGCCAATAGGAAGAGAACATACCATATATTCACACTATCCTTGGCTACCAGAATGGCTGTTGGGACCACAAGCAGTTGAGTATGATTTATGTCAGCCATGACTTATTCAAGTCTAAAGTGTCTCTTAACTCAGGTCCCTCCTGACTTGAGGTACAACTGGGTTAAGATTCACTTTGATGTTAAGCACCCAATCAAACTTCTATATTGAGTAATGTGTGTAATAGCAAGTGGAATCAGGGGTAGTCTGCAAAGCTGTGATGTCTGCTAATTTGGACTGCAGCTCCCAGAAACCCCCTGGGAGCTGAGGGGCAGGGGGAAAAGGTAGAGGAAGCATGAGGCTGGAGTAAGGAGAAGAAAGAACAGTTTGTGTATGGAAACTGGTCAGCTCTACACAAGTGGAGTGCACAGTGGAGCTGGAGGTCCTGCTGGCTTGGTTAGCCAGGCCTGTGTGGACTGAAGGAGCTGGACTTAGACTTGGGGGCAGCTACGGGCTGCTGTCTGAGCACACTGGGACTAAAGACCTGTTTGGCAATACCTCTGAAAGTGTGTGGGGACGAGGGTGGCATTAAATTACTGAGTACATGTTTCACAGTTGCTGACGTTCCTTTATCTTTTACTTGTTCCTTCCCTTTGGCCTATTGGCCTGTGCCTCTAAACTCTATAATTTCCTATATAAAAGTTGGAACTCTGCCTCATTTCTTATACCAGTTTCAGGGGCTGCAGGGTTGGCACAACTCTTGACTTAAGTGCACTTTACCAATCTGGCATTTCAGCATGCAGCAAAGCACGCACTCAGTGGTACTGGCTGTCAAACTGTCACATAGTCATTGGCTTCTGAGACATTCCCAGGCTGCACCAGTCCCAGTCTCATTGGCCTCCACAGCAGTCCACTAGCATGCTGACAGGAGTGCCAACTGTGTTTAAATGTTCCACTTCATGGTAAAATCTGAGGACAAAACTTAGCATAAACGGCTGCTGGCCAAGCCCTACAATATGTAAGCCTGTTGTGGGGAGTTAAACTCATTAACTGAGTTTAAAGCAGACTAGTCCAGCACATATGCAGCTGTGTCAGCAAGGAAAAAATACTGTATTAGACCAATATGCTTTTGCAGTTGTGCATGTGTTGTGCACATTTGTATTCAATTAACTGTAAATTCAGTCACAGTGATCATGATTCTGGGGCAGGAATATCCCAGCATCTTGTGCTGGAGGGGGTGTTAACTGCCAGTACAGCAGTTACTATCACCCTATCCCATAGTTTCTCTGTACCCTTTCTATGGTTTGTATGTGGAGAGTTTTGTGGGAATACAGAAGAGGCAGTGTGAGAGCAACATCACACCTCTTAGAGAAACCATCATTTGCTCCACTAGCATTAAGGCATGTTGGAGCAGCATTAATATTCCACAGTCCCTCTGGAAACCCTTGTGGGACAACTTAACACAAGAGTGGTGAGAGCAAAGGGAAATGAACCACACTGCCAGTGACCCAGAGATGAGGTCACCTGGCTCTGGGCCTGAAAAAGGATCACATGATCTCCACACACGTGGCTCTATTACTCTGCAGGATACCCTGTGATCTGCAGAATTTGGGGGCCAAAATACTCCTTTTTGCCTTTGTTGGGGGGAAGAGTAATGTCCTTGCCTTGCCCTGCATCCCACTTACAACATAGACACCCTCTCCTCTACTGTAGGTCCAAGAACTGAGCAATGAAGAGAGATCCTGTTGCTATAGACAGATTTGAAATATGAAGGGAAATGCTAAGCCAGCTACAAGATGGAAGCAGCTTGATTCATTCCAATTAATTTTAGTGATTCTCAGTTCCATAAAGAGTTTTCAAATTCATAATTTATAAATTAAGTCTAAATAGCCTCTACTCTAAGCTCTACTCCAGCTACTCATTTATTCTTCCCTTGTGAAAAATTAGTAAGTCTATAAAATAGCCTGTAAATTTGGAGGAATCTTGTTTAAAAAATCAACAATGAAACTCTCATAGAAACCTCAAAGCATTAGCGAGCTCCAGGTGCTGTTGCTAATCATTAATTATAAGTCTACAGTTAGACCACGGTGAAAATGTTCTGAGTTCTGTTAGGACTCCTGTTATAAACCAATGTCAAAAGAAAAAGTAGCAGCACCTCCTGCTATGGCAATTCTTATTCTCCCCAGTTCTCCATATTGCTTAGTTCTGGGGGCTAATTTAGGAATACCTTATCCTAAGATGTCAATGGAGCCTGGTGAAGCTAAAGAACTAGTCACCGAAGCAGCATAAAAATATTTTTCTTTGTGAAGAAACTTCCTTGAGAAGATTTGTAACTCCAACATTTCTTGGCATCCTCAGAATCCCAATTAAACTCTTTACCCTTCTAGGGAGTAATATAAACTCTGGTACTGGGGATCATGAGGTGTGGAAGGGGACAGAACTAGCTAGATTAGCTCTGGGTTTACATAAAGGATATTTCCTAAGGACATTTTGGGTATTCTGCAATCTCTTTATTGCACTTGGCAGGCATGTTTTTACCACCCAATGAGTTGGGTTAAGAGCAGAAATTTGCATTAATACAAAATGACTCGCCAGGTAAATGTTCCACTCTTCTAGGATCGTGGACTTTGTCACAGAGCAGGCTCTAATGCTGGGCTGAGCCTAAGACAAGGAGTGTGAACTAGGCTCAAATATGGGAGGGCAGATGCTCAGAAAGGATTTCAAGAGGACCACTCCAGGTAGAGGGGTAGAAGGACACTGGATATATAGACCAGTCTTTTGTGGAACCAGAAATAGATGATACAGATAGAAGCAGAAGGAAGGGCACATGGCAGTATGGCAGTTGGCAAGACATTGGTGGGATATGAAAGAAGAAATTGTAGAGTGTGAGGGTGGCTTAGACAGAATCAGAATTCAGAGGGCATGAGGAGGAGGACATAGGAAGTGCAGAAGACTGAGGGGAGAGTGGTGGATCAATGAGGGAGACACAATATTTATTGTGGGGACATGGTATGGAGGGGCCTAGGAAGGGACAGTACACAGAGACAGCATTGTGGGTGCAGGAGACAGGAAGTACATCAGAGAATAGGGCATGGCATAAAGAACATATGGATGGGAGAGAGAGACATGGGAGGAATCAAAACAGACGTAGGAAGTGTAGTAATTTCTTTGTTAGCAGATAGAAAATCCCAGGAAAGTTTCCCTCTTTATCACTGCCTGGGCTTTGTTTTTGAGGAGGTTGGGAAAACACTTGTACATATGATTAAGATTTTATATGAGGTAAAATACTTCTTTCTATTCCCCTCTGTATCTTTTCCTCATTCATGTGTACAAGAGATGCTGACCAAGTTAAAGTCTTTGCAGCTTATTCAGAACTTTGGAAAATTGTTAAATGTGCATGACAGTGCTTGGAAAGAA
>NW_005842471.1:787818-796817 GCF_000455745.1 Alligator sinensis | reverse complement strand
AGGAAATAGAATTTAATCATTTCTAGTGACCTGTTGTTTGTAATTTGCATATATTTTTTGGAAATGTGGAGTACAAAGTTTAAGTTGACTGCCTGATGTAAACCAAGTGAAGTGGCAGTAATGAAATGATGTTAAGGAACCTGCTGGGCTTTTTAACTGGCTGTTTTTGCTGCCTGTTAGAAGGTTTTAGTAATTGTAGGTTCCTTGTAAAAAAAATAAAAAAAAAAAAAGCATAATATTTTGGGAAGCTGATGAATTCCCTTGAGCTGTTATTATATTTCACCTCTTTCTAACTGAACTTTGGTTCAGGAATAAACTAAACACTTTTATGATTTCTTATTTTGTGTATATGTCTGTGTGTTTTCCTGTCTTGCTTCCATGCTGTTTAATCACTCTTAGCACAGTGTATAGTTTGCAAAGACAATTTATGAGAAAACTGTCAGGTTTTATTAGATGTAAGATTAATTTATTCATTACATTCCTCCAATCAAACATTAACATTTATACTATTCCTCTGGGGACAAAATGGAGAGGCAAAAGCAATAACCTAATCTCTGTTGCATATAAAATATTCATAATTGAGCAAAGCATCTGAACCCTAATGCTTAAAAACACAGGACTGGGGCCGCAAATGTGATTGGATTTCTTATAATCTAATAATTTTGCTCTGTATGTGGTCCCCAATCTGTCAGGATTGTTAAAATTCCTGAATATTGTACTACCTTCCCTAGAAAATGCTGGGAAGAATTACGGACAGTGCCTGGAACAGATGGGATGCCAATGACTCAAAGCCAGAAAAGACTAAAAAAAGAGGACAGTTGTTAACTCTTTCTCTGCTAGTCCCAATTGGAGGGCTTCACACAGAAAAATTAATATGGAGATCTCACTTACACGAAGTGTCAAACATGGATTAAAAGGGTGCAGGTTGTAACCATGTTGGTCTAAGGACATAGGGAGACAAGGTTCTTTGGGTGAATCTGATATCATTTATTAGAGCAACTTAAATAGTTGGAGAACAATTTTTAAGCAAGCTTTAGAGTTCAAAAACCCTTCATCAGGCTAAGGAAGTTTCAGCAGTTGATGTGTGCTCTTCCTGGATGGAATGAATAGTAAAGAAGCCAGAGTCTGGGCTGGTATGCATACAAGAAAACCACTCTCTCTCTAATCTCTCAGTCCTGATCCTCAAAAGAAACTTACAAAACACTTCCCAGAGATGAGCCTATGAACCTCCTGGATACTAAAATCATGGACTAAATATAGACATTGGATTTATGACACATTATAACCTGCCTGACAGCTGACTTCCCAGGTACTTCTCCACTATTCATCCCCCTTCTCTCCCCCTCACCCAGCCTGTCTCTCACCCATTGACTCCTCAATCTACATTTTCACTGATGGCCTGTCTTGTATGCATACCAGCCCAGCCTCTGGCTTTTTTACTGTTCATTCCATCCAGGAAGAGCACACATCACCTGCTGAAACTTCCTTAGCCTGACGAAGGGTTTTTGAACCCAAAAGCTTGCTTAAAAATTGTTCTCCAACTATTTAAGTTGGTCTAATAAAAGATATCAGATTCACCCAAAGACTCTTGAAGACACTCCTGTTGTCAGTGGAGAAAGAAGTAAAAGAAATGGAAAGTGGTGCCCTGTCAGGTATTCATCTTATATTTTATATGGGAAGAACAGCTGCCTTCAAATCAACATCCCCAAGAAAGTAAGGTATTCATTCATACCAAACCCCACACTAAGGTAGCTATTTTACGTCTTTTTGGGGGGCACAACATGCACTGCAGTACTCTCTTGTGCAGTCATTTTCAGTGTAGACATGCCCAGAAGGTGCTTCAAAAATGCCTTTGGTGGAATGTAAAACAAGGAAGTCTCTCTCCAGATGAACATGCACCCCGTGGAAGCACTAGCCATAAAACCGGAAATGCTGGTGGAAGTGCACTTCTGGTTTCACCAGTTTTGCCACTGGCTCGGCAATTGGCTGCTGGGGAACCCCCGCTTTCCCTCCCCAGCCAGCGATTGGTGGCTGGAGGATCCCCCTTCTGCCTCCTAGTCAGTGATCAGCAGCTGGGCCTGCATTGGCGATCTGGTGCTCTCTAGACTCAGGAGGCACCAGTCACCCATGCTCATATACTATTAAAGAGGTTAACAACTGCACAGTGGGTGGCTCGTGTAGACACATTGCCTGAGAAGTAAATTCACATCACCTGCAAATCAAAGCCTTGTACAGTAGACCTCTTGCTTTCTTGTCCTTCTAAACTGTTTGTTCTTCCAGCAGAAGTAGGGAAGAGGCAAAGACTGTATGCATGATTATTTATATGGTTAACTACTGAAAAACCTTTAAAGTTGCCTTTAGTTTTCTTACTTACTGGAGCAAACATGATGAGAAAAAAATAACATTTTAAAGTATAAATTTACAAAAATTAATTCTTCATAAAGGAGGTTGCTAAAAAGAAAAATCTGCACCTATATTTTTAGCACATTTGTATGCAATGTAATATTGCAGACAACTTGTCATACAGCATAGAGTTATATTAGAGTATACTTGAACTGGAGAATTCTGAAGTGATGCTGTAATCTGTGTCCCCCTTACAGTCCAGTTAAAATAATTACTATTATATTACAAACATCTGTAGCCATTTTCAACCAAGGATTTGAACACAGTTTATAAATATAAATGAATTAAGAAAACATCTGTTAGGTAGGTAGTTATGTAAACCAGCCATTTCAACTTATCCACATGTCCATGTACTATAAATTACTTTCACTCTACAATTCCAAATTTATTTTTCTCCCATACCTTATTCATTAAGCAACAGAGTTTGTGCAATACAAAAGGGGGATGATACTGAAGGATTTTTCTGTGTTTGAGAAATTACATAAGGTATTGAATTCTCCATTAAATTCAGCATCCCAGTTGTCATCACTGAGGTGGGCTGTAAGGAGGGCAGCATTGTCTCCCCACCAATACATAGGGCCCAGTGATGAACAGAAGGTCTTTTTCATTCTGCATGGAGAGTAGAATGACTCTGTGGAAGTCCTTCATCATTCCTCATGTGGGAAGTAATTCAGGAAAAAGGGAATGCTGCAGAAAGTGTCATGTGACCATTGTAAACGATGACAGAGACGGTCACTTTCTTCCTAAACTAGTAAAAAGAACAAAGAGAACAGGATT
The DNA here is from genome assembly GCF_000455745.1 of Alligator sinensis. Classification (NCBI taxonomy): domain Eukaryota; kingdom Metazoa; phylum Chordata; order Crocodylia; family Alligatoridae; genus Alligator; species Alligator sinensis. The sequence continues at coordinate 793,637 of NW_005842471.1, read as the reverse complement.
ATCCCTACAGCTACATTTGTATCTTTGAACTCCCCTATAGAGTTTCTGCCTAGAACCTTTGCCATCTGGCTTCTTGCTCCTGGTTTAAAGAAACAGTGCACATGTCTTCCAGGGGTGTGTGAAGCAGGCCCTATTTGATTCAGATTTGGATTCAGCCCAAATCAGGGACAGTGATTCAATTAATTGATTTGGATCACTGTCCCTGATTTGATTTGGCCAAATCCATTAAAGTGGTTCCACTGTTTTGGTTTTCATCTATCTGAAGACACTTGAGATCTGTGTGGTTTTGTGTTATTTTTATTTCTGGATATGACTGTCTGCCACTCTGCTGTGGAGGGTACTCCCCGGGATGCTTCTTTCTTAGGTGCCTGGTCCTGCAGGGAAAAGAAATAGTGGTTAATGGTTCTTTGGCATGACTGATGCACTTCTAAGATCCTATTTTGCTTTTTCCCGTACATGTACTCATTAGCTCAGAGAACCTCACTTGACATGTAGTTTGCTCTGCCACACCAACTGTATTTCTGTTCAGTGAACCTATTGGTCTTAGTGACATTTTTATTTTGCCTTTTTTAACCATGCAAATTTTGTGTTTGTTACTCTTTTTTCTGTGGCAGTTTATTAGATATCTTAAGTTTTCATTAACTTGGATTGTTGGTACCATTGCATTGTATATGTGGAAGTCAGCATAAGCATTAACTATTATTTTTCTTAAAGTTTCTTGTTTAATATCCCAATTGCTAGGGATGCTCATCTGTTCTTGCTTACTGGTAGCATAGGCATAGTGCTCTGCTTATTCATGTAGTGTGTGGTTTTTTCATTCTCTCCGGGTCCTTTTTGTGAAAGCACAGCTGTTTATATTTCCTTTGTAGAATAAACTATTTTAAGAACAATGCACTAGAACTGTTACTTAATTCAGCAATGAAGAGAGATGGTTTGTAAACATTTGCTCCCTATTGGTTAAATTGATACATTAATTTGTATTTTGCCAATCTGTATTCAACTTAATTGTAGTTCAGAGTCTGGGGAAGTGTTTTTTCTCCAAACTCCTCTTTAGGAATATCAGGTTCATAGCTTTGGAAAGGGCTCATTTGATGTTGCAGTGGGGTTTATTTTTTAGTTTTAGTTATTTGTTTGTCCCTCCCCCGCCCCAGCCATTTATGCTGGATCCAAGTGGATCAACTTTTAACACTGTTATGTAGCAGTGGTGAGAAATCACAGCAAGGACTGACTCCTTGAACACTGAACAAGGAATTTGATTTTGGAATCAGGAAAAGTAGTCTTTATAAATGTGTAAAATTAAAATACAAATTATTTCCTAATGTTTGCCACAGCACAACCAATATAAGCACAAAGGACTTCTAGTAAAGCTCTGGCCTCCTTTGGACAGACCAAGCCTCATTGGCTAAATAAAGATAGTCAAAACGCCTGAAGCTAAATTGATTTAATCTTTGTAGGTTGGTTTAAACTGCATAGATTGAACTGATAAGCAAGTGAACAGACATTCACTTTTGATTCTAGTATAGCCCAGGTGTACATGGGTTTATACTCCCCTCTCTAATTGAGGGAATTATTGGCAGGGTGGTGTGCTGTGGAGGGACACAACAGCCCAGTGGCCACCTCCGTCCTCTATACAGTCAGGCCCAGTCAATCAATTACTTAACTATATACAAATTTATTATTACAACAAAACCATTAAAGGGTAAGGACATAAATTATATATATATGTACAAATTTACAAAGCAATAAACCCTACACACACATATATATATATGTATAGGGTTTATTGTTTTGTAAATTTAAATGTTGGGACCCTCTCTCCAGGGTAACTTACTACTCCATAGTCCCAGATGGTTGCCTCCCATTCTCCAGGTCAAGCTCTGTTCCCTGCCGGGCTCCCCTGCTGCCCAACTCTGCTGCCGCTGGCCTGGCTTAGGGCCACATGCACTGCTGTGTGTAGTGGGCACTTGGCTTAGCTTGGCAGACAGCTTGGGCCAAGGCTAGCCCACCTACCTTGTGGAGGGTGGGTTTCAGGGGAAGTGCAAAGCATCCTGGGATGGTGGGGGACTGTGTTAACTTGAATCTGGAGGGGATCTGGGACAGAAGTTCAATAAACTGATTTCACCTAAATCAGTTATGTCTGATATATATATATATATACACAGACACAAATATTTACAAAACAATAAACCCTATACCATATATATATATGGTATAGGGTTTATTGTTTTGTAAATTTGTACATATATATATAATTTATGTCCTTAACCTTTAATGGTTTTGTTGTAATAATAAATGTGTATATACATATATATCAGACATAACTGATTTAGGTTAAACTGGTTTATTGAACTTACTAACTGGCTTAGAGCTCCCCCTCAAATGTGGGGTAGCAGTGGCAGCCTAGAGGGCCACAGGGCAGCCTGGGCACAGGCTCCAGGTGGCTGCATGAGGGGGGGAGGGGCATGCCGAGACTCTGACATGCAGCCACAGCCTGCACTCAGCCAGGATCTCAGCCCAGCAGCGGTGGAGCACAGTCCAGCATGACATGAGTCTGTGAAGGGGAAGGGGCATGGGAAGGGCCAGACTGAGGGCCCCAAAGTGAGGGAGGGAGTGGGCCAGGGCAGTAGATGGGGTGAATGGAGCCCCAGGGCAGGTTGTGGGATGGTCAAAGCCCAAGAGACTCATCCAGGGTTGCAGGGGGCTCCCACCACTGCGCGCACCCTGAGATATCAGCCTGCCTCTTCCCAGCTCACAAATCTGGGGGGCATATGCCCCCCACTGAGCCCCTGAATGAGTGGCCTGAGCTCTGACCATCTGACCACCTGCCCCAGGGCCCTATTGTAGCATGAACTGAACTAATGTAGCTGATGTTAACATAGAGTGTAATAATAGTGAAATATAACCATGTTAGTCTTGTCCTGTAAGCAACTCGAAAACTCCACTTTGTATCCTTCTGCTTGACATAAGTGAATGAACTCTGCATAGCCTTTATGTATGACTGTGTGTAAAAGGGTGAATGGTGAAAGAATGGCATAGAGATGGGAGAAGAAGATTTAACTGTTTATGTAAGCAACAAGGCACCAAATGTAAGTTACCAGTCAGTAAACTAATTAATGAATGGCTGAAGAATCCCTAAGGCACAAAACAAAACAAAACAAAAAAAACCCAACAGACGGGCAGCAAGAACACTCCAAGGCTAAAATAAGCTAAAGACAAAAAAAAGAACATCCACAAAAACAGAAGCTGGGTATGAAAAACCCCCAAAGCACTGAAACAAAGGATGCCAATCCCTAGAAAAGAAGACTTTAAAAATGCGAGGTTGGGTGAGTCTCTTTCTCTATGCTGTTTCATCGGAGCACAGATGCATCTGTTCACCCTGCTCCAGCTGTTATCTTCAAATCTGCTATCTTCAAATCATCATCAACTACTCAATAAGCCCAGGTTGGCTACCTTGGGCTGATATTGAACAATTATTGCTGATAACAATATCTAGTGTATGTGTGGATGAAATGGTTGTTTTGTGTATGTGTATGCCTGTGTGTAATGATGTGTATGATGGTTTATGTGTGTTTGTATGAATGGTGTGCCCAAACCTCTATGTCTAACTCATGTGATCAATAAACGTGGCACCTTGCCTTATAAGTCTTGCTTGTGATTTGAGCAATTGGCAATTTGAGTAACATTTTTGTTGAAGAATGCATGTGGGGGTGAATAAGGTTCTATGTTGCAGTTATTGATCAGTTGTATGTTATCTGTATAGTAAGTTTCGTCTGTGTATGTGTTTTTCTGTCTATCTGAAGGTGTGCACACCGCCCAGTGGTAGAAATGCTGGGTATTGTGGTCTCGTGTTAGACTGACAACATTAGAAAAATAGAGGAATATCTGAAGATAGGCAATTTGTTTGATTTAGAGAATTTGAAGCCCACCTGTGGGTATTTAGATACTTAGACAAGTTGTTTGACATGGAAAGCCCACCTGTGGGTTGTGGATTCTACCCCAGGGTAGTCTGGACTGCCTATGGAGAGGGGTCCATTGCTTTAGTTTGAGTTTTGTTTTCACACTTAGTTATCTTGGAAATCAGTCTTTTTGGCACGTTTTTACAGACTAGTATACTGGATTTGAATAATAATGAATGGTAACTATAATAAATAGACACAGTATTGGGAACTTAAGTTAAGATGTTTAAAAGGAAAACAGTTAAGAGTGAGGCAGATGTCAAAGATGTCAAAGATCCCCTGCCTACATATCTGCAAGATATGAGTCTTTTAAAACAAGTGCTGCAGCAATTTGGACATAGCCCATACACCAAGCAGACAGTAACAGATGCCTGTCCATTGCAAATTTAAAAGACAAATTTAAGAACTATATACAAATATATAACATACCACCACACTCCATGAAAAAAGATACTGCAGCAATGTGGCTTTATGGGAAGCTACTAAAAATCTGTTCCTCCATCTAACTAACTGTTAGGAGGCATTTTAAAGGGGTTAGCTAAAATTTGTAGTATGGTAAAGTTGTATGGTAATTGTGACTAGGGTTGTAAGTTTTGTGCAGAAGAGGTGGTTTGTTACTGCTGACCAGAAACCTTTGTTTGTCTGGGTCAGGTAGTAGACATGGGTACGTGCTGTGGTCTGCTTAAGGTTAAGTAAGAACCTCCTGTTGTGTTTGGAATAGGAAGCTAGGAGAGAGCAGAGAAATTCATCTCTCTGCTGGAAAAGCTGTGTAAATGACAGGGTCCTTGGGAAGGATTACAGTCTTTTATGGATAGTTACAAGAGCAGTTGTGTGTTTTTTGTGAAGTTTGTAAGGTGTGAGTTACAAGTGCAAGTTATGGCAAGGTAAAGTGTTATGCAGGCAGTGGAACTTCAAAGAGATCGAAGATGGTTAAAGAAATGTAAGACAGATACTTTATATAGTCTCACTTGTAATTTGAGCAATTGGCAATCTGAGTAACACCATTCATTCTAGCCTCTGCCCCAGCCCCTGTTTCACTCCCTTCCTCACTGTGGGGCCTCAATCGGGAGGCCTCGGGAAGAGGTTAGCAGGCTGAGGGGGATCAGGGAGGCGGAGGATGAAACTGACAGTTATTTCCTTTCCCTGCAGGAGCCCTCCACAGCAGAGTGGCAGACGGTCACATCCAGGACCGGAGCTGCTCGCAGTGAACAGGTACCAGTTCCTCCAGTCCGACTGGAGAACAGGTACGAGGCCCTGGCGACCCTGCAGGAGATGGAAGGGGAGGAGGAAACCCTTGGGCAGGAAGAAACACCACATTCTTCACACTCTGAACAGGTCAAGAGATCCAAGAGGACCCAGAGGAGGAGGCGACGAGTGCTCGTCATAGGCGACTCCATCCTGAGAGGTATGGAGGGGCCCATCTGTCGCCAGGACTCCTCAGCACGAGAGGTATGCTGCCTCCCTGGAGCAAAGATTCAGGAAGTGACGGAGGTAATCCAGGCCAGGATCAAGCCCACCGATTACTACCCCATGGTCCTAGTCCATGTGGGTACTAATGATGCAGCCAGGAGAACCCCTGATCACCTGATGGCAGACTACAGTGCTCTGGGAGGCGTGCTGAAGGAGTTCAGTGCACAGGTGGTATTCTCTTCCATCCTACCAGTGAACGGACGCGGAAGACAGCATGAGAACTGCATCCGAGAGACCAACTGGTGGCTTCGGCAGTGGTGTCTCGAGGCAGGCTTCGGCTTCCTGGACAACGACCCGCACATCACGACGAGGGACATGCTCAGTTGGGATGGTCCTCACCTGTCCCCCAAAGGTAAGCATGTGTTTTCTTCTAGGTTGGCGGATCTCCTCCGG
>NW_005842471.1:770226-785311 GCF_000455745.1 Alligator sinensis | reverse complement strand
CGGGCCCTCTCCAGCCTCTGCAAAAGAAGGTTGAGAGGCGACCTTGTGGCTGCCTATAAATTCATCACGGGGGCACACAAGGGAATTGGTGAGGCTTTACTCACCAAGGCGCCACTGGGGGTTACAAGAAATAATGGCCATAAGCTAACAAAGAGCAGATTTAGACTGGACATTAGGAGGAACTTCTTCGCAGTTGGAGTGGCCAAAATCTGGAATGGGCTCCAAAGGGAGGTGGTACTCTCCCCTACCCTGGGGGTCTTCAAGAGGAGGTTAGATGGGTATCTGGCTGGGCCCTCTTTCCTGCTTATGCAGGGGGTCGGACTCGATGACCTATTGAGGTCCCTTCCGACCCTAACATCTATGAATCTATGAATCTGCTACCCCACTGACCCTTCCCTCCCCACTACCCCTTCCCCTTTAGAGACTTACCTGTTTGGGTGGGGGGGGGGGGGGGTTATGTGTGTGTGTGTACCTTGCCCACCAAATAATATTTTCTCCCTCCACCTATGTACACAGTATACCTGAGATAATATGACACTTCTTCATTCTATGGATACCAGAGATCTCGGGAACTGCACATTCCATCTCCAGTTTCTATGGAGGCATGTGAAAATACAGCTTGAAAGACAATTGGTGGTAATGTTCAAGGATCAGTGGGGAAGCAACATAGAGTTATTAATCCAAACCTACAATTTCCACACAGAAATATCTGTGCCCCATTGCTGGCTAATATAATAGACTGAAAAGGGTTAATGTATTCACTCCGCTCTTTCTCTGTTTCTCTTTCTGTCACCTCCTCCTCCCTGTGTACTTCTGTCAAAGACCGCTCTCTGGCCAGCCACCAATGGGATTAGGCTGCTGTAGCAGTCTGGCTGACACCTTGTGCAGGGAGTAAGGTTTTGCTTTTGGAGAAGGAACACATGAATCCGTTCCCCACCCCCAGAAATCCTAGAACTGACAATGTAACTAAGACTTTGAAGATTCAAAATTATAGTTTTTTTGTTTGCTTTACAATAAAAATTAACTTTTCCTTTTTTGAAAGTCTAAAGATGTTTAAATTAAACATCTATTAAGAAGTGATAAGGAAAAATCAGTTTTCTCCTCTTAAAGTGGTTTCACTGTTTTGGTTTTCATCTATCTGAAGACACTTGAGAGATTTGTGTGGTTTTGTGTTATTTTTATTTCTGCAAAAGAAGTCAGATGCCTGGAGAGAATAAGCAAAATAGGTAAGAGCAATTTCAGTTTGCTTCTTTCTAAATTTTTTTTTAATGTCTCTCCAAAAATCAGAGAAATGTCAAGAAAAATGAGCCCTTAGTTTGATGCTTTGTTAGGGATAAGATGATCATCTATTTCTTCCTCCCCTGGACAAGAAAATTGTGCCACTGCTATGTAAATGTTGTTTGCAAAGTGCTGCCATTTAAAAAGCCACAAGGGCAGAAACTGAAGTGCAGGGCAACTTGGATGTCATAGTTTAAAAAGCAATGAAAAAATAATTTAAGGATTTTGTTTTGAGTCTATAAGCTGTATTTAGAAAGAGAGAATGACAAAAATGGTAAAGAAAGGGCACAAGTCTTAGCAAAAGCTCTGCGAAAGGATTTATACTACTAATCAAAATAAAGAATAATATTTTCAACTATTACTTGACTTGTAATAATAGTTATTTTATAGTCTATTTAATCAGTTGTTATAAATGTAACCAAAACATATTTAAAACAGAATGGAAGAAGATTGTCTAACATTTTTTTAGGATGTTAACTAGGATGTTCTGTAGTATTATCAGCCACAGAGAGACACTAGTTATTTGGGAAATCACCTAGAAAAACAAGTTTTACACATCATAATTCACAGGTAAATTTAGTGGGTGAATTAAATTATAAAAATCTAAATGTAGATGACATTCTGAAGAAGCTGTTCTTTTAAAAAAAAATTATAAATATTGTTCTTAATGAGCAGTAATTATGTTTAGTCATAGACTTGCTGAGTTTGTCTTAATACATTTACAGGCTGCAAAAGGAAAGTATCTGTCCCCAAAATTTGGCAGATTATAAATCCTGGATTCATAATTTCATGTATTAGTCTTCTGTTATGTTCTCCTCTACCAGTGGATGATAGCCACATTTGCAAAGGCTTTACTCTCTTCTGTTACTTACAAAATGCAAGAAGTTATCTATTTCTAAAAAAACCCCAAACATATTGCCCTCTGAGCACCCTCTGCCTGCTAACCAACTGAGCTGCAATTGGCATCAGTTTTGAAAACGCAGTGTTCCCCTTCCTGATTCAGCAATTCTCTCTACTGTTGAAGATTAATATGAGGCAGATGTGTAAAGACTGCAAGGATAACAAACAATCTTAAAACAAACAAAAACATTCCAGTGCTTACCTGATTCTTTTATTCATATAGGTCTGTGCAATATATGTAACACATTTTTAATAGCATCTGCATTTCCAGATTCTTTGCTGTAACTGTTTAAGCGTCACACATTCCTTGTCTAGATTCCATGCTGATAATAAAATGTCTTGGCAAGGGAGAAAATATTAAAATAAAGTTCTGAAAAGAGTGAAAAGGGGAGAGTCTGACAGAGAGAAGACTGCAGCGATGGGTTAGAAACATCCCTGAGAACATGTGGAAGGAATGGAACACAGAGTGATGTAATTTCAAAATTATTTGTCCAACCATCATTTATATGGCCTTTCCCTAAATAAAACATGCAGAGAATTTAAAATCTACCAAGTTCCAGCTTGGTTTCTCTAACCTGAGATTGCCCATTCTCCACTACTCATACTTTTACTCTGTTTTGTACAATTTTCTCTATTTTCAGTAAACATACTTGTTATTCTGATGAATTTACCATTGATATGATAGAATAAAAGTACCAAAACCCAATGGAAACAACATTAATTAGTGATACTCTTTAAGAGACTGACTAATTTCTGACTGGTGGATCCCCCTGCATTTATAACTGAATCTTGAAAATCAGCAGGCAAGCAAATACAGTGAATAAGCCAGGGCATTCATTTGTTCAATTGTCATTTAATTTTATTTATAATTCTCTACTTCAATTATGCTTGTGCTTGTGCTGTGTATCACAATATTTTTCATATATTTGGTACTGTGGGACATCACTGCAGCCTCTGCTATTAATCTTTGCTGAGAGATGGGTCAAAGACTAAGATGTTTCTTAGTGAACATACAGTAATTCAGCAAAGTACAGATTGGTTACTTTCTGCATTGTGGTGAATGTTTACAGTTTCTGATTATAATTATTTTTAGCAAAGTAAATTCCACAAAAAGAGATGTGTGGGGTTTGCTCCTTTTTTTTCCACTGAAAGTAATAGTGATTATAAACTTTTTCATCCTACAGAAGATGCTGCTGAAGGTGTCCAGAGTCTGGATTTATCTGCTTCTTCAGTTTCTCATAGCTGTCTCTTTGTGTCATTTGAAAAATGTGCCTGCTGGTTCCCAACACAGCTTCAAAAATGGTCTCTTCAACTTTTATCATTCCCTGATTCTTGCAGATGGCAAAGAAACAACAATCCACTTGTTGAAGGACATACCTAAAAGGTAAGAGGAAATGAATACATAGAAATTGTCATATTCTCTTTCATTTTCTGCCCACAGGAGGCAGGCTACTGCTGAGAATTCATAAATACCCACTACCCACAAGGCTCTAGCTGTGCATTCTTGGCTCAGGGTACTGCCTTCTAAATCTTCTTTCTTCCAATATGTGTTCCTCCATCTTACCTTTACCAGTTAAAAACAGTTAGAATATGGAGTATTTTCTTGAAAATAAACTTCAGCTACACACATGAATGTTATAGTTATTTCCTACCTGGTTCTCTGCCAGACCTATTTAATATAATTACCACTGAGTTTATTATTAGATTACAAAAATGCAGAGCTATAGTGCCATACTCAAAGTATATCACAATCAGTTAATCTCCAAAACTATAAGAGGAAAAGGACCTCAATAAATCTAGTATAAGCTTCAAATATTTTCCTCACTAAAGTACCTGCCATATCAATAGAATGTATGTTTAGATCTTCAAAATGCATGGGGCATTGGGGTCAGTGGAGATTGCCCCGCATCCAGCAGCACCTGCTTTTTGTTAACAAGTGCCAGGAGCTTGGGCGGGCAGGGCAGCCATTAACGAATCGAATCACTGTCCCCCAAATCAGACAAATCCGAATCCAAAGTGAATGCTAGCCACCTCGCACAGGCCTACTGCACAGTAAGTGGCTTTTATGCCGGTGTCTAGATGTGCAGAAATGACAGTGCAGCAATGCTGTGCATGGACTTACTTGGGACCAAATTTTGTCCCAAGTCAGTCCACACAAACAGGGTTACTGTCCAGCAAAGTGTCTACAGGTGCCTTACTGTGCAGAAACTACTCGAGCATAAATTTTCTACCTGCATCATGCAGGTAGCAAATTTATGCCCAAGTCAGCTTAAGTCACCATAGTTAACGCGCAGTATGGATGCACACGTGTAGACATGTGCCCGTACTGAGCAGTCATTTTTGATTACTGCACAGTAACCTAAGTTACTGAGCAGTAAAGATGCATGTGTAGATGCACCTGCTGTATTTGTATTCGATGAGCAGTTCTAAATCTTCCTCATATTAAAAGTATTTTTGTTGTAGAACTTCCATGGAAGGTCAACTTCACTTGTAGCCAAATATATAGATCTAGATATTCCTAACTATTATAGTGGGAGGTAATGGCAGAGCAATGAAGGCATCTTACCGTAGTGCCAGAGGTACAAGCTCATGCCCTTGTCTGGTCTCAGGCTAAAGTCTGGCCCATGTTCTAAATGTGCACATCCTCATTCAGGCTAAAGGAGGGACAAAAGTAATTGAAGAGGCTGCTAGCCACATTCTTTTGTCTGCCACTGACTGCTGAAACTGGCATGCCCTAATTATACTAGCTCTATAGGTCTCTTGACTTAGAAGGGCCCTTTTTACAGTGAGTAGCACTCTATAAATAGCAAAGACAGAGAGATCTCTCTGTGTGTAGAGAGATTCCTCAAAACCAGAAGTAGTCAAATGCTCATTGGAATTGAATCAGTTGTATTAGCATGCATAGATTTGATTCATTTTGGTACATTCTACCAAAATGGTCACAAATGCAGAGGGTAAAACAGATGGTTCAGCTGTCAGCATTGTGCAGAGAGAAAATGAGTGAACACAATATATAATATAATCATTTTCTCCAAAGCAAACCTAAGAAGTCTAGTAGTTAAAGGGAAAAAAGAAATTAAAATAAAAGATAAAATGTTTTAGCAAGAACATATCAATTACCTGAAAAAACCAAACAAAAAAAGCCTTGGTTTAAATGAAGTATATATATATTGCCATAGTGCTCAATATTTTGACCCCACAGGCCAAATGAGTAGCAGGGGGCCAGTCTGCAGGAAATAACAGACCCCATGTGCCATGATCAGGACTTATACCACTTCCACCTGGCCCCGTGCACCAAAATGATGAGACAGCTCCATGAGCCAGATCTGGCTCAATAGAAGAAAGGTTGACCACTCCTGATGTACTATAACCTCAACCACTGAAAATGTCACAAGAACCTGAAATTCAGAAACCAGAGTTAAATTTAACAAATACTGGATTTTTGAAAATGTGGAAATTCTCAATTAAAGTCACCAAAATCACCTTGATTCTGGCTTGGGATCAATGCCCTGAAAATAAGCAAATTCTCTGAGATGCTCCTATCCACCCACAAAATAGAGTTGGGAGTAGGATCATACTGGCCACATCTACATAAGATGTTTACTGAGCGGTAGCTCATTACTACTGCACAGTAGCATTGTAATGCATGAACCATGACATGATGCTACTGCACAGTAGTAACAAGCTACTGCACAGTCGGCATCACCAGGAAGCTGTGCAAGGATGCTCCTGCGTGGTAATTTACTGCAGTCATTTAGTACTTGGGTATGTAAGCACTAAATGACTGTGCAGTAACAACTGTACAATCTGTGTCATGTGTAAACACATCCACTGTGTCCAAGCTGCTTTGTGTATGTTCCAACTACATTGAGAGAATGACAAGAAAAGAAGCAAGTGGGGATCAGGCATTACTGGAAGTGGTAAGTATTTAAGAACAGGATTTAATGGACTGATATCATTTTGATAATGTGGAGCTTTAATTGATAATTAATTGATAAGGTGCATGCCGACCCTCTGTATAATGAACATTTCTTGGTTAGTGAACACAGCTACCTTCCCCCTAAGGTGGAGCCACTAGTTGCCCAGCTGTTTTCTGTAACTAGTAGATCTTAGAGAAGTCTTCAAGCTCCATATAATCCCCCAGCAACCTAGACTACATGCACTCTGAAAGACCCATAGTATAAAGGAACAGAAGTGTGAAAAGTAGAGTCCTCACACTATCAATCACCCCAGACAGCCACTAGAAACAGAATATTTACAATTGAATCAATCTTAATCAAATGAAAACTTAACTGCTCAGACCCATGAAGAAAGAATGAAATCTATCTGCTGTGTCACTGTTTTAGAACGTCTTGCTGTTTGCTTACATAAATAACCTTTGGTATACAATTCTAGCAAAAAAATGCCTATTACTTCATTAGCTAGGGAGTCGATCCCTAATAGGTAGTTAATTTCCTACTTCCTGTGCTAAGTGACAATGTATACACTGTAAAATCAAAGCCCTAGTATTTGTTTCACTGAAATACTAGCATCTCAAAAGTTGGTGGAGTACAGACTATTTATTTAGTAGTCGTAAACGGGCAAAACTCCAAGAGGATAGCTGTGGATAGGAAGTAGCATAGTGTGTAATACTCTTATGTAAGAAAACTTGAAATACTCTCTGCTGGTGTTTTAATGTACCTTGTAGTAGAATGGTCATTATTACCTTGAGGGAAATGCAGCTTTTATCTCTTTAGTCTGCAAACCTAATTACCTTTCCTACAGGGAGTCTTCACTATACCTGAGTCTCTTAAAATCTAAAGTCTGTTTGTAATCCATATTTTCAGGTACTATTTCATTCTGAGGGAAGACAGAGCCCCTATTCCTTTCACAGTGACTGTGACTCCCTGTGATGTTCCCATTGAATGGAGCATACTGGTACACAAAACTTCAACAAATTTCCTTGGGAAAACAGCACATGGTAAGACCCAAATTAAAGGAACATTCAGTCTACATGATTAGTGACAGAGGGAACTTACCTACTCTTAAAAAGTGTTGCCATGCTAAGAAATCTCAAAAACAAAACCAAACCAGCCTAGGTAGGCTTCAAAAGCTTGAAACAAATTTCTCCTCCTATAGACTAACCTTTTGGTTTAGAAAACTACGTACAATTCCATGGGTGACATCCTTTCCTATTGAAGTCACTGGGTCTTTTGCCCCTAGTTGGGCCAGAATTACACCTCAGATTGTTTCTGCTGCAGTTTCTCAGGTTAGTGGATAGGAAGGAAAAGGAAAGTATGTGGTCACCGAGGTTCTAGGTTTAATTTGTCTAAAATTGCAAAAACCAAATTAAAAAAATTCCAAAATTCTTTGATTTAAAAACCCCAAATCCACATTTTTCTGCAATTTCAATGAATTTCAAATTCACGCCAAATCCTAATCAAATAGGGCCTGGTTCACACACCCCTAAAATAAGTTCTAAATACCTATATATATTTGCATTTCATTTTGGTTTTTTTATCATGGAAAATCTGAGCTCTCCATGCCAGAACTCACCTTTATGTGCTGGTGCCCTGCCCATGCTGTTTCCCCTCAATCCGAAGCCACAGCCCACCCCACCAGCCCTGCTGCCGCCCCTCATTCCCAATCTGCAATCCCCCGGCCCTGACAATGCCCCTTGCTCCCAACCTACAGTCCCCCACAACCCCAGACCTACTACTGCCCCTCACTCTCAAATGTAGCTTCCTGCCCAGCTCTGCTGGAGGGGAGCCTCAGCTGCCAGAGCTACAGGACCAGGGCCTGTGCCCACAGACCCTTGTCCCCCACCACCACTCCCAGCAGTGCCCAAGCCCCAGCTGCTATATGCAGGAGGCAGTGGCTACTGCAGACAGAGCAGAGTGTGGAGGCCAGCCCCCTCCCCTGCCAGCAGGCAGCATGGCTGGAGCACAAATGAGCAGAGCCTGTGGGTGGCGGAAGGAAGTGAACTGCCCACTGCAGGGCTCAGGGCTTCCCACTCTGCTGCCCTCTACTGGGGGCCTCTGTTGCCCAGTAGGCAGGACCTGGCATGAGAGGGCAGAGAGGCTCAATGTTGCCACTGCTGCCATCTCTGCTACCACCAGGAGCCTCATGCCAGCCATGCTACTATGGTGACAACCACCAACCCCAGCGCTGCCAAGTGGACAGGGGATACTTCAGCATGGTAGGGCTCCTGATGCAGGGCTCCTGGTGGTGGCAGCAGCAGCAGCACCAAGCCTCTCTGCCGTCTTATTCAGGGTTCCACCCACTGGGCCACAGAAGCCCCTGGGGTGAGAGCAGCAGGGTAGGTAGCTCTGATCCCCACAGTGGGCAGCCCACATCTTTCCCCATCCCATGCACACATCTGGGGTGGGGGGGGCATCTGGGGTGGGGCAGCATCTGGGGTGGGAAGGCATGTGCCCTTCCCTGGGAGTGCACACAGTGATGGGGAGCCAGCCCCCTCACCACCCTCTGGACAATCCACCTGTAGATTCATCCTGTTCCCCAGCCAGCTCCACAGTCACGCACTCCCACCTGATCCCCACCCCAGCTAAGCAGCGCCCCCAGAAAGGTTCTCTCTAGGTTGTTCATGTGCATGGCCATGCACAAAAAAAATTATTGTTGCACAGTAGCACTCGCTTGGAGAGGAGCTGGGCTGCGGCTTCCTGAAAACTTTGGTCATGGAGTGCGGCAAAAGCACAGTAGGCCACTGTGGGACACTTACCATCTCTGCTCCTCACTCCTCTGCTCCACTCCTCACTGCACCAGAATCTCCACAGGGAAGGAGAGTGGTGTAGGCCAGGCAGCAGGTCCTCCCTGAGCCAAGGTGGGGACAGGGGCGGGGGCAGGGACAGGGGCTGGGGGAGAGGCCGGGACTGGGGCTGGGCCAGAGCCAGGTACTGCATGGGCTCTGCCGGGTATGGGTAACTGCTCCACTCCCTAGCCACTTCGGGTGAGCTTCGCCCTGAGTCCCAATGCCTCCCCTGCTCCTATGGCCATGCAGCACAGAGCTATTCCTACTATGGTAAAGGTTTCCATGGTGCAGGGGCAGGGAGGGTGATTCTGACCCTCACTCTAAATACGGTTCCTAGGGCTGGTGCCCTGCTTGTATCTTCTCAGTTAAGTTACTGGATTTCAGCTTAATTCAGTTTCATTTATAACTTATTTTTTGTATCCAAGGAAGTTACTTTTTACTGCTAAATTGAGGCCACATCAGAACTGGGTTAAAGATGGTATATGCTTTTTATTTACAAGGAACTAAAATCATTATAGAAAGGTATTCAGGCATTCTTGGCAGAGAATCCCATCCTCAGTCACCAAGTTTTATGAATTCAGGAACAGACCGAAGCGGCGTGCTCACAGACTGAAGCAGCACACTCATGGACCAAAGTGTCATGCTCATGGATTGCTACACCTTAGAGGGAACATTGGCCCCCCAGCCCCAGCTGCTAACCCTGTCCCACTCCCTCCCTCATTGTGGGGGGCATCAGTCTGTCCTCCTACCTGCCCCTCCATTGCCTATGCCCCCCCCCAATACTCTCATAGACTTATCTGCAGGTAGCTGGGGGAGCTGCTCTCCACCACTGCCTAGCTGTATTGCTGGCCACATGCATGTGTGTATACACGCACATGCATGTGGTACCTACTGAGTCCTGCTCCTCCTAGCCCCAAATAGCCCCTTTCCAGCTAGAACTCTGATAGTCTGCAAGGGGAAACCCAGTTTCCTGTGTTTTTCTCCTTTAAAGAGAAAATCCACATTTTTCCAAAGTAGGCAGAAAACCCAGATCCCTGATGATCGAATGTATAAGTTCCAGTTGTAAAAATCCTCTTCTCATGCTGGACATTGTCCCTTCCACAACAGAAACATTCCCATCCACTTTGTGAAATGTGACAATTTAAAGTGGTAGGGTTAATATTATAATTAAACTGTATTATTTTGGTTTTTTACTTAGACATCTGCAGGCTTTCAAAAAAGCATGGAAAACACAATGGTTACTCTCAGTTTCACAATTTGCAAACTAAAATCCACTATGGCTAAGAACAAATGCTGCATATTTTCCTGGATAAATTATGCCTATGTCTATCCCAGAACAAAAATATCCTGGGATTGGCATGTACACACATCACCCTTCTAAACAGGGTTCAGTAAGTGGCTGATTGTGCTGCTGCTTTCCTGCCATCCATTCCATAATGCGATCCCAGGAAAACTGTCTGGACCTACTTTGCAATATCCTAGAATGTACTGTTACTACCTCTTACCTGGGAAACATTTTTTTAGGATTTATCTCAGGACAACAGATATGGATGTCTGTGTAGATTGAAGTTTGTCTTAGAATTAAGTGATTTAGCCTGGGATAAATGTGATGTCTGTTTGCAACCTGTAAAACCCAAGGAGTTCAAACTACACAGAGGAGAACTTTCCATGAAAGTATCAAGAAAGCAGGGAAGAGCATTCCAACTTTTTCTGTACATTGAGAACACTTGGGACAACTCTTTTTTTTGCTCCTCATGATAATGTGCAGCAGGTGGGAGAATTTAGCTCATGTTTATTAGGGGTGTCCGAAGCTTCAGTTGCCGATTCAATTTGGAAAAGATTTGGCCTGATTCAGAGGCTGAATCATTGAATCCAAATCAAATTGGGAGACCTAAAAAAAAACCCTCTGAATTGATTCAGAGCCTCCAAATTGATTCAGAAAAGATTTGGAAATGATTCACAGATTCAGAGATTTGGAAGGCAGTCTTTCAGGGGAACAGGAACTGAGAAGAGGGAGGGGGAGCAGGGGTGAAAGACTAACATCTGTAGCTGGCCCGTGACTGTGATCTTCCCCTGAGTCCCCTTCCAATCACAGTGCTCTGGGGGAGGGCTGTAGAAACAGTATATAGGTTTGCAGCCTTTCTGTCCCTTTTGTGAGCTGTTTCTGCCTGAGCAACAGTGTCTGAAAGGTACTGCTGGACTAGTTTGGATTCCTAGTCAGTTTCCTGCTAGTTTCTGTTCTTGGAAAGGATTGGATACAGCTTACTAATTACCCTTCCTTAGAATCTCTCTATTTATCCCTATCCAATCCATTTCTTCCAACTTATTCTGCCCCCAAAGTCCTCTTATTTGTTCTTGTTATGTTTCTTTCCCCACACTTTCCCCATCACTGTACAGGAAAGCACATACATTACACACACTTACAATACAGTACACAGAGAAAGAGAGATATTAGACACATAGAATAATCAGAGAGGAAGAAGAGATATTAATATTATTAATTACGAACACATATTAATATTATGAATTACACAGACATACAGTAAAAACAACAGAGAAGACAAGATAGTAGTCAGACACATACAGTAATGAGAGAAGAAGAGATATTAGTTACACACAGAACAAGAAGATATATTACAGCTGCAAACACACAGAGACACATTTTCCAGCAGAGCAAAAATTAATATGAAGTGTGCTGGAAAGGCAGGTGCCAGGTCTTCTGGCAGGGGATGGGGAGGGGCTAGAGGGGGTAGGGGAAGAGCTGAAGTTTCCCCAGCCCAAAACATAGATGCACCCTCTTTCCTGGCAGCAATGAGTCTTCTGCTGCCAGTGGAAGCAAGGAGGTGGGAGCAGTACCTGTCCCTGCACTGGCACCACCTTCCCCAACACCAGAAAGAGCCACCAGCACCAGAATTACAGTCTACTCCACCCCAATTTCATGTCCCACCATGAGCCTCCCAGTGCCAGAGGAGGAGCTGGATCTGCAAGCAGGGACCTGTGTGCCCTAGCAAAAGAAATTCTGGGGAACAAGGGGAGATGTGAGTTTGTGCTCCACACCCCTCAAATTTCCCCTAAACCCAGGTCTCCTTCTCTGGAAAGCACCTCAGAGGAGGTTGAGGTTGTGGAGGCAAGTGGCTCATTTGAGTAATCTCCTCCTGTTGTTGTGTCTCAGCCTGCTGAGGAGGGGGATGAGACAGGATCCCCACCCTCAGCCCAGAAGCAGCGGGGGGTGGGTAGTGTAGTGTGGGATCATTTTGAGGTGGCAGATGATCCCAAGTATGCTATCTGCCAGCGCTGCCGAAGGCAGATCAGCTGGGGCAAGGAGGTGAAACACTTCACCACCACAGTGATGCTGCTGCATCTCAGGAGGCAGCACCCCCTTGCCCTTTGTTCCTCCTCAGCCTGGCACCAGTGGGAGCATGCCCAAAGGGAAGTCCCCCTCTTGCTCCAAAGCCCCCATTCCCCCAAAGCAGGGGCAGGCCACCCTGGACTGGTGGGGGAAAGCTGCTGACAAAGCAGGGAGTATTGCAAGGTCAAACAAGGTCACCCAGACCACCGGGGAGATACTTGCTCTGGATGGCCAGCCCCTCTCCTTAGTTGAGCAGCCAGGGTTCAGGCACTTGTGGCCCCATCCTACCAAGTGCCTGCATGCACCACCTTTAACAGGATGGTGGTTCTCTCCCTGTATGAGGCATACACAGAGTACGTGAGGGAGGAGCTGCACAAGGCAGTTCCGCAGGTACCCTTACACTTCACCATGGACATCTGGAGCAGCCAGGGTGGAGGTCATGCCTACCTCTCCCTCACAAGGTATTGGTGCAATCAGTCAGGCCATGGATAGGCTCTCCTTCAAGCCAGGGTGATAGATGACTCCCAAAATGGCAACAGAGATCATGGTGGCCATAAACCACATGGTGCAGGGGTGGCACATTGGGCAGGGTGAGCTCACCTGTGGATTCAAGGTCACCAACAATGGGGCCAATATGATCAAGGCAGTCCATAATGCCAACTTTCTTGGCATCCACTGTGTGGCACACAAACTGCATCATATAGTCAGGGATGCTTTGGAGGGGGGCAGGGCTCCCAGTGAGGGCACCATCAGTACCACCCAGCTGTTTGCAAAATGCAGGAAGGTGGTGGGCTACTTCCACCGCAGCATCAAGGCGGGCAAGATGCTGCAAGACAAACAGGCAGAGCTAAGCATCCTGCAGCACAAAATCATGCAGGTTTTGAAGACTCGGTGGAACTCCACATACCTGATGCTGGAAAGGCTGGTGGAGCAACAGAAGGCCATCCATGAGATGGCCTTGCTCAGGAAGATTGGGATCAGTGGCCCCCTTAACAAGGTGGAATGAGATGCCATCTGCCAGATCTTGGGAGGTCCTCAACTGTTCCTCGAGGCCACCAAGAGCCTTAGTGCTGGCGGTGCCCTCCTTAGCCAGGTGATCTCCATAGTGAAGGAGCTTGAGAATCAAATGGAGAAGTTCCAGGGGATTGATGTTCCTAGCTAAGGCAAGCTACTTTCATCAGAGTTGCAAGCACTGGTGAAGCGACTGAAGGAGGGCATCAAAAAATGGCTGGATCCATTGCAGTCCAGTATAGTCCAAGTGCTGGCAAAGGGTGAAGGGGAGCATGTGCAGCACCAAAACCCTTGATCACTGGATGGAGGTGCTGGTGAACAGTGTCAGGAAGGCAGAAGGGCAGAGGCGAGGGGATGTGGAGCCAGCATTCCCAGCACCAGCCAGTGTCCTCCATGCCAGCCACTGCCAATGTGGGCCAAGGGAATGGCTTCAATGTTCATGGATTCATAGATGTTAGGGTCCGAAGGGACCTTAATAGATCCTCGAGGCCGACCCCCTGCATAGGCAGGAAAGAGCGCTGGGGCCAGGTTTGCATTGCTGGCTTATTTGGGTTCTATGTAATGTGCAGCCCTTTAAAAAACAATCATAAACTGAACTTGCAGTTTTCTAATTGGCCACATGTGGTCACACTTTATGCTTCAGTTGGCCAGAACTTGCTGCGAAGCAGTAGTTCTCAACCTTTTTGGACACAAGGCACGCCTAAGAAAAATGTCAGGTCTCAGTTTTCACTTGTTTTTTACTACAAAAAAATAAAGCAATATTGCTGTTCCGAGGAATTCAGAAAGCCCACAACTCCAGCCAAAAAATCTGGAAGACTGGTGAGATTTAAAATAAAGGCACACTCATTTACAGAGCAAAGCTGCAGTGTTACTGCTTTTCTGTGCCTCAGTTTCTCCCCCATAAAATGTCAGTGCTGACCCAAACTGTCAGGGGAGCTTATGGTCTCATTAAGGGCAGAATGTTTTTAACATTATAGTTGTTTGCACAGCTAGCAGTGCTAACCTTACGTAGCACCCTGCAGGACCCTTGAAAGGATCTCAAGGTACCTCAGGGTGCCACAGTGCCCTGGCTGAGTCTCGTTGCTGTAAAGTCAATACAGAGCAGCTGAAAAATAATTGGGGAAAGACCTTGGACCCTGGAAAATGCCACATATGTCTTGTCACTGGTTTGGACCAAGGGGCTCTTTTAGGGTTTGGGCTCCAACAGATTCAACAAATCTGTTTTGTGAGAGAACGTATAGCCATTCTTTGGCCTTCCAAAGGTAGCTGGATCTCGCTTCTGTGAATATAGGCTGGTACAAGTGATTAGGGCACTAGCCTGGGACTTAGGAGACCAGGTCCAGGCCTACGTTATACCAGTACTTTGTGCACGAGCTTGGGTACATCAGCTTCTCTGAGCATAATTCGGGGGGGAGGGGGACAGTTTATTCCTCTAAATGGCAGGTTTCTAGCCATGCAGGTGGCCTTCTGGGGATTTACTTGCAGGTAACAATTTTGTTTTCCCTGCAAGTATACATGTGGATTGGGAATGCACAAATAGGCTGTGCTCTTGTGGCTATGTACCCTATTGGATACTTACCTGTGTTTAAATAATGAAATGCAACCTGCTAGAAAACCAGGACTAGCAGATGTTAGACCTCAGGAGAAGTCCAATTTCAGCCCTTGCATCTGCCTGTGTAGGTCACTTGCCCAAGCAGCCAGAGACCCCCTCACCCAATGTAGGTAGTTGAACCTATCTCTGTGACTTGCCAGCACAGCGATCTAGCTGCCATGTCACAGTTTGGGCACTAGCCAGACCT
>NW_005842471.1:751868-770102 GCF_000455745.1 Alligator sinensis | reverse complement strand
TTGTTGAGGAGTTCAGCCTTGTCCCCCCTGTCCGTCACCAATTGTTTCTGCCCATTTAGCAGGGGTCCTATTCCTCCCTGGGCCTTCCTTTTACTCCCTATATATCTAAAAAACAATTTCTTGTTGTCCTTTACTTGGGATGCCATCCTCAGCTCCATGGTAGCTTTGGCCCATCTAACTGCCTCCCTACAAGCACGAGCAGAGGAGGTATATTTGTCTTTGGTGATCTCTCCTTGTTTCCACTTTTTGTGTGCTCCCCTTTTGGCCCTTAGGCTGCCCTGGATTTCTGCGGTCAGCCATGGAAGCCTCCTGGCCCCTTTCCCTCTTTTACCCCGCACAGGATTGTCTCGCTTTGTGCCCGAAGCATAGTTTCCTTAAGGCACAGCCACCCTTCTTGGGCTCCCATCATTTCAAAACTCCTACTCTGCACTGCATCCTTGACTAATCGCCTGAGTTCATTTAAATCAGCTTTCCTAAAGCTGAGGGTCCAGATGCACCAGACCCCAGCCTCAGGCAGGTAGCACCAAGTATTCGGTGCCTGCCTATCTTACCAGGGACATGGAGAGACTGGATTGTGACCCCTTGGCCTATTGAGCAAGCCACAACCAGATGTAGCAGAATCTAGCTATGGTTGCCCAGGAACACCTGTCCTGTCCACCAAACAGTGTTCCAAGTGAGAGGGTGTTCAGCATTGCTGGAGAAGTTGTGACACCCCACTGGTCCTCCCTGAATCCTGGTTCAGTGGAGCAGCTGGTGTTCTTCAAGGTGAACTTCCCACTGCTGAGGTTCCACAAGCTCCACCTGCAGAAGGAGTGAGTGCCACCCTCCACACTCTGTCTGCACCTATTTCCTTTTTTTTTTTAAACCATTTAATGCCCCGCTCTCAGAGCTCACCAACCAGCAGGTGAAGAACATATCCCTGCTGAGCTCCTGTGCCAGGATGAACTTGGAGGTATGAGCTGGGGCTATGGGGAGGGAGGAGGCCCCAGGTCCTAGGCATGACCTAAAACTGCACCCTGCCAGGGTTGTGAGGCCTGGTGGGACTGCCAGCAATGCAGCAGCCCCAGTAAATGCCAAGACTGAGGATCTTCCTGGTGAAAGGCAGGCAGGAGGCACCTTATTATCTCTAGCCACCACATGTATGCACAGTCCTGGATCAGGAAAGCCCAGACCTGTAAGATCTTTAAAGGCTTGAGGCTTGCTGGTTGCAGTGGAGGAAGCATCTAGTGGCTGTCTGTGTGCTCTTCCTGGATGGAAGGAATAGCAAAGAAGCCAGAGGCTGGCATGCAATGCAGGTAAGAAAGCCAGTCAATGAAAATGGAAATGGAGGCATCACAGGGTGAGATATAGGCTGGGATAGCAGGGAAGGGGAATGTAGCAAGTAAAAGTGGAGAGGTACCTGGGGAGTCAGATGTCAGGCAAGTTGTATTGTGTCAAAAATCCAATGGTTATACTGAGTCCATGAGTTTCTGCATCTAGGAGATTGATACAGTGAAGTTCATAGGCCTGTCTCTGAAAAGTGGTTTGTAAATTCCCTTTGAGGATCAGGACTGAGAGACTGGAGACAGAGTGGTTTTCTTGTGAGGAACGTGCCACTACAGGTTGTTGGGTATTCTTGTCTGTAATAGATTCTGGTGTCCAGTTTGTGGAGGTACTGGAGATATGTTGGCAGGTTTTGCATTTCTTGTCATGGCATGGTCTGGATCCATTCGGTGTGTTTTGGGCTGTAGGAAGTTGGCTTCTAGTGATGAGGTTAGCGAGGTTCAGTGCTTGTTTAAATTTGCAAACCACTTTTCAGACGGGCCTATGAACTTCACTTCATCAACCTCCTAGATACAGAAAATCCTGGACTCAATATAGACATTGGATTTATGACACACTACAACCTGCTTGACATCTGACTCCCCAGGTACCTCTCCACTTTTACCTGCTACATCCCCCTCCCCTCCTACCCCAGCCTATGTCTCACCCCCTGATGCCTCCATTTCCATTTTCCCTGACTGGCTTTCTTGCCTGAATTGCAGCCCAGCCTATGGCTTCTTTACTATTCCTTCCATCCAGGAAGAGCTAGATTCTTCCTTAGCCTGAAAAAGGATTTTTAAACCTGAAAGCTTGCAAAGAAGAATTTCTCCAATTATTCTGTTGGTCTAATAAAAGATATCAGATTGATGCTAAGAAGCTTTTCTGGGATATCTCCTTAGACCAACACAGCTACAATCTATACCCTTTAACACACACAAGTGACATGAGTTTTGTTTTCAGAAGTTTAAGGAGAAGTTTCACAGAAACCCCTGCACCACTCTGCCTGAAACCTGGGAGGCCTCCCTCATGCCTTTACAAGGGACTATGCATGTGGCAGGACAGAACAGCCATTTAATGCCCCGCTTTCAGAGCCGGAGGTGGCAGTTTAGTTTTTCACCAGCCAGCAGGGGAAGTACATCTCCCTGCTGAGCTCCTGTACCAGGAAGAACTTGGAGGTATAAGGGCTAGGGCTATATAGGGAAGAAGAAGTGCAATTTCCCAGAAACCCCTGTACCTATCTCCTTGAAACCTGGCAGGCTTCATGGTCTCAGCAGGGGCTACCATCCCTGCAGGTTTCACTCCTCTGTGCCTTAACACACACACAAAGTCACACATCACAAGTTTTGCTTGTCAGCACCTTGAGGTACAGTTTCCCAGAAACCCCTGCACCTAGGTAGTTGAAACTTACCAGGCTTCATGCCCTCAGAAGGGGCTACCACCCTGCTGTTTTCATATAAATCTGCCAAAAAATGACAAAGTTATAGGTATTTCAGTGACTCCCCCACTATAGTATATGGCCGAATCTCCAAATTGCTCTGAATCAGCACTGAATCTTCCTAAGCTGATTTGGCCGAATCAATTCAAGACAGTGATCCAAATCTCTGAATCAAATCACTGTCCTCTGAATTGGCCGAATCCGAATCCAAAAATTCCCTATTCACACAATTAGTTCAATTTCCCCAGGAATACAGTGGATTAGCAAAATGAAAACGGGGCAACTGCAACTACATTTACTTCAGGGTAGAGGAGGTGGTTAGCCTTCTTAGTCTGAAGTCAGGCAAAAGGTAGGGCAGGTTGGCACTTCAGAGTAATTAGTTCAAAAAAGCATGGGTTCATTCATAGCATCTGATGAAGTAGGCTGTTGCCTGCAAAAGCTCATGACTGAAGTCTTAAGGTGCCACCTTGCCCTATCTTCTTCAAGTTATAAGAAAATTCTGTTCCCTTTCATAACTTCCAGAATCATTTGTTTTGAGTTACTAATTTTAAATGTATATTAAAAATGTGAAGCTTCCATAAATAAAATGTTAATTAGCAAACAGAATCAGTTAATAGTGAGCTCACTGGCATTCCTTCAAAGCATCCAGCTTTTCCTATTCATAGGAGACATACAGTAGTGTAAAATACAACCAAAAATCCCTCAGGTTGCACAAAATATCAGACTCTTCAAAGTGAAATATGGGAAAAGCCTTTGACTGCAAGAGAAAAAAAATGTAATGACATCAGGTGCCACATAGGTAAAAAAAATTGCCATTTGGGTTTTTAAATTATAATCCATTTAAAAACATTCATTTATCTTTGCAACATTAAAAAACATGTGACATTTTTTACTGTAATAAACTGGTAGCAGCATTAATAATGTTTTATTTTTAATTGTTTTTTTAGGAAGAGGGAAAGTGGAATGATATATGAATGAGAAAACTGAAAACTTAAGTGATGTGTTTGTGTTTGAGCATGATAGGAAAACAAATTACAAATCTGCTTTTCACCTGCAGGTAATTATGACACTCAAGACATCTCAAAATTTCAAAAGATCCCAAACTCAGTGTCCACTATCTTTAATTATAAAGGAAATTCTGTGGAAACTTATGTGGGTGTGCCTTCTTTTTCTGCCATCTACCTGATAGAGTTCCTATCAACTGAGAGAGATACACACATTACAGTGTACTTAACATCTGACATAACATCTGGGCATCTTTACCCAGAACTCCCAATGGATCCACGTATAGATGTGGTTGGTGTTGGACATACAATTGTGACTCTAGCTTGGAAACATAGCCCATCAGTACTGCAGCATAAAGAAAACATCCAGTACTGTCTTCTACTTAATGAAAAGCACAACTACAAGAGCTTATGTGCGGCAGAGACAGCTATCAGATCATCTGGGATAAAATTGCCACCAACATTAGCTCTGTCTCTCTCTCCAGATCTTCTAGATCCTCAACAGGTAATGATACTGTCCAAGCAAGAATTAAGTGTCATCAACAAGCTCAATAATGGGCAAGTCAGGCAGATATGCATGGGCACCATGAACCACCATACAGTGACCAACCTTAGTCCCAGCACACAGTATTACTTTGATATTTTTGTGGTCAACCTCCTCACCAATGCCAGTGCTGCCTACACTGGAACATTTGCAAGAACACTTGAGGAACCTGATCCTAAAGTTACTGAGCTGAAGGATGGGAAGATAATTCACCTCACCCTGGACAAAAAAACCTGGAAGTTCTACAATTTGCAATATCAAGCTAGACACAAGAGAGTCCAATTTACCTTTCAGTCTTGTAGTGGCCAAATATCGGTTCAGATAACAAGGAACCATAAAATAGTGGCATCAGAAAACTTTGCAGGCCTGAAACTTTTTTCACTGAAAGGAAAACTAATGGACACATATTTGGTACAAGTGCGGTCAGTGGAACAGTCTAATACCTCTGTGAAAGTTCAAGTATCCTCTCACTTCTATAAGCCCTTATTCTCAGATCTTCCAGACAGTTTAAAAATCAAGTCCTTTAGTAAGCTGAGGACCTGCAATTCTGTTACCATTGCCTGGCTGGGAACACAAGAGCAGAGCAAGTACTGTGTGTACAAGAAAAGGATTGAAGAGGATCAAGTCTGGACAGAGGTGAGGAGTACAGACAGGTGCTCAGGACCAGAATCCAGGAACAAATATGAGGAAGTGCTGTGCAAATATTTCTATGACAGAAATCTACAAAGAGCAGTTACCACAGAGACCATCAAAGGGCTGGATGCAGGGACTCATTACTTGTTTGATGTTTACCTATTTGGACCTTCTGGGATTCCAGTTAAGTATCACAGTAGAGTGGTGAAAACTAGGAAAAAATGTTGAGGGTCCTTCAAGAAATGTGTGGTAGATGAATGCAGAGGAGAACAGCTCAACCATTTCCAATGGTCTATGCAGTTCAAAATATGATAGAGCACAGAAAACAATTCTTAAAGCTGGAAGATTTGTCAGGAAATAATTGTTTCAGCTGTCTAGAGAATAAGGCTTGCACTTGCATCTTATTTCCTATATAAGCTTCTCATCAAAAACAGTATTCTCAACTAAATACAATCAAAACATGCATACAAGGAGCTCACCTTGGAAACTGCAAGAAATCAACTGGAAAGACATGAACTAAAATAGATCTGAAATCAAATAATACATGTTATTAAATGTCTTTCAAAGAACAGTCACCCATTACATTAGAATACCACACTGTTTCCACTTTGTGTACCACAAATGAGGTACTGAGAAATCCAGCCAGACATACTGTTTTTGACAGATTGACTTGTCCCTCCTAGCTGAGATGTATGCTCATGAGATTGAATTGACTTCTGAGTGGTATTGCTTCAGAACATTATTAGACACAAAGATACCAGGTTGCTATCAGCCCCATGTTCTAGTCTAGTGTGAGAGACAGGAGACTCCCCAAAATAGCAGTTGTCCATTATCTGCATGCTTGCTTTGCATAGAAGTTGATTAGTTTTAAAGATAAATTTGATTCACAAAGTTTGGGCCTGGCAGGGGATCTGTATCAGAGTCTCCTTGTTTCAAAACAGTTTTCTGTTTATGTCCATATAGAGAAGGATTTCAGCGTGGAATTTTGCAGGAAGGGAAAGATTTTGATCTTCAGTACTAGAGTGAATGCCCATTTCCATTCTCGTTTGTCTTTATTTATACTGTACATTTCTTGTATACACACTGATGGCATGGAAACATTTCAGCTGGAGATGCTAACACTGCATATATCTGCCATGTATTTGTCTATTGACATTTAAGATATTTTTTATTTTGGCAAATAGCAAACTGACATAATGCTGCTCTAAATGAATCTTCTTTAGTGCTTCAATAAATACAGTATTTCCTGCAGTAAGATAGGAAAAGCTGAAAATATTATCACTAATCCCTTTCCATCTCTAAAGAGGAATTTCCTGACCCCTTCAAATGACCAGACCCATACAATTTGTTGCCTGGATTATTTTAATCTTATCAAAGAACATATCTGAATGGGATCCGCCAAACCCTTCAAACCACTGCAAAGCTTTTCTCAGAGAATATGCTGGGTCTTTACATGTGTTTTTTCTTTATGGTAGTATGTGTTAGACCCTGATTCCATGTGGTGCCCAACGACTAGGGAGATGACAATCCAATTGCTCATGGATCCTGCTACTCATTAGCCAGAGCAAGCAGGGAGCAAACACCAGCACACACTGCTTGCAACAGCTTTATTCAGAATGGAGACAGCTTTGGGAGAGCTCCCTTACAGACACACAGCCTGTGAAAATGGGGAGCAGCCTTGAACATTAGTTCTTTTGACATTTTATACACCGTGGTTCATGCTCATTAACATGTACTCCCCCTTGGTCCCTCCTTTGGTTCCACCCATATCTCCTCCTCTCTCAAGCTCTGCCTCTGTTTACTGTTTACTTCATTAACATGCAATTGCCTATGCATTTCATTCATTTACATGCCTCTATGCTAAGAGCGCATGCTCAAGACTTTGACCCCGGCTTCCTCTGGTCACTTGCTGTTTCTTTCTGGTGTCTTGCTAACTCCTTCTTCATCTCCAAGGTCTTGCTTCTGCTTTATCTCCTGACAATAACTGGTGGGCTGCATCTTGTTCTTCTTATACCATATATCCTACACACTAGCCCATTGCTAGGAAGCTGCTTGCCTAAGCATTTGCAAAGTTACTTTTAATATATCATCCTGCCTTGTGACCAGCAGCTCTGCTGAGACACATAAAAGCCTTATTCAGCTGGAAATCCAGTGCTCACCAAGATGCAAATATTGTCACCCTAACAGTATGAATAAAAAATCTAAAGGAAAGCCTGATAAACAGATGTGTTTGTCTCAGTTTCTGTGCTTATCCAGTTTAAATGCTAGAAAAAGTAAACCATAAGAGATTTTTTAAGGGAAAATATCATTCAGAAAAAAAAATATTCATTTGCAAATATGCTCAGTCTCACCTACCACCAGAACGGATTTCAAACTTGAACTCTTGGAATATCTACATTTTAAATACAGAGAAGCTTAACACACTTAAAGACCTGGATATTACTACAGAAAAATGATCTCTGTTTGCTTTTTCTCTGAAATTAAGCAAAGCAAAGGTATTAAAATCCATAGCATATTAATGTATCAAACATTTCACATAATAGAATTTCCTTTATATTAAAGGAGCATCAAGATTTCTACTTACTGTTAATTATTACTTATATTATAATAATGCTCTAAGAAGTCAGTGATGCTCCACTGTACTGGATGATACACAAATGTACTGCATCCTTCCCTGAAGAGTTTACAACTAGATAATTGTTGGCACTGGATTTATGACCCAGTCTTGATACCTTGTTCCAGGCAGGCCCAAATCCTCAGACCAACCCTGACTTCTTCCATGTGACAGTAGGCAAATGTTATTGCTACACAGTAATAGGAGATAAGAGTAATGCAGACAAGTTAACAAAATAACACTCCCCCTTCCCAATTATCTACCCATTCCAGGGTTCCACAGAGGGATGGTATGCCTAGCCAGTACATGAGCACCACCCTGTGGTTCTTTGCCTGAATGTCAGATGTCAACAGTCTTGGAGGTTGAGGGCCAATGTCCACCTTTCCCCCTCCCACACAGTGGGGTGAGCAAGACAGGCCAGTAGTGTACTGTGCGCCCAGGGTGGCCTCAGGATCCCCCTGATGCTCTGAAAATCCCTCCTTTTGTATTCTTCTCCTGATGACCCTTCATTTCCAGGCATCATTGATTGGTTTCCCTGTGGTCACCATACTGTCCATGTTCTGTTCTGTCAGCATAATTCTTTGTTCCCACAAACACATCACATGCATGCATTTTAATTTGTTTATTTATCAGCATCTTAATTTGGGCATCTCTGGCCTCCTAATGTGGTGAGTCCACCAAAAACGGAAATCCAAGGGGCTTTGCAGTTGGTCACTGTGATGTAATGCCAATGCTACAGGGTCCCTTATCTCTTGTTATGGGTTTTCAGGGAAAAATACATGTTTTCAATTTCCCAAAATGTATGTGCCTGCTTGTCTGCTAGCTTCAGACAGAGTGTCTGCTGAAAGATTGAGAATGTGAAACTTTGTCACAGGCAAACTTTTATAAACCAATTACCTTTTGCCATTCCCCTGCACTATTGTTCTAATTCAGTATTTACTCTTCCTACAAGCCAATTCCTAAAAGCAAATCTCTAAATATCATTTTCTGGCTATAAATAATGACACAACAATGGGCAAGACTAACAATTGCCCAGCAGTTTCTTTGGGCTTCTTATTTGTGAATGCAAATATGTCCAACCCCAGTACACAAGTGCCAATACAAAGGACAACCCTAGTGTAAGTAGCAGAGTCATGGCTTTAATTATGCTTTTCACAGCCAAAGGTAATTATGTATTTTGAATAACAAAGTTTAGGGACCACATTATAAGGAGGTTACAGAAGGAGAGAGGCCTCTTAACTGTTGCTAGCTGAAACTAGTCCTCTCAGGATTTGGGAGAAGGCATTCCCTTCGCTTAAAAAATGTGCCACTGTTCATACCTGAGCACATACCTGACCACGGTTAGAACATAATATGAAAGCCATCATTTCACTTACCAAGTGAATATTTTGCAATCCTTGCTTTTTTTTATGTCCCTGCCCTCAAAAGTCTTGAAGTTATATCTAAATAATAAGCAACCACAGTTTACCTAGATGACATGCTAATGCATTTTCTACAAATGTTTATGATAACAATAGTAAGAGGAAGAATTAAGAAGGTCTACTTATTTGTTTCTAACCAACTCTTAGAATACCACCCTTAATCTGTCACAATGTCTGTGGCTAGGGATAGACATTCAAAAAGCTTGAGCCTGAATTGATTCAATTTTCACAGGTTAGTCCAACCTGGCTAGGCTGAACTGGTTTGCAGCTGCACAGACATCCCCTCTGGACTGAAGAAATAGTAATAGTATGGGGTGTAAGCAGGAGGAACTATTCCTCCTGATTGCAATTAAGAACCCAGACTTAGTAGGGGTCACAGAAACCTGGTGGGACCCTACCTACGACTGGGCGGTGGGCATTCGGGGGTACACCCTATATAGAAGAGACAGGACAGAGAGGAAAGGTAGGGGTGTTGTGCTCTAGGTCAAAGAGCACCTCACATCATCAAGGATTAGCTATGGGTTAGAGGAGGGTCGGGCAGAGACACTATGGGTCAAACTACAAGGGGGGCATGGTGAAAGGGACCTTACAGTGGGTGTCTACTACAGACCACACAACCAGGGGGAAAGGCTATACCAGGACTTCTCCAGTCAGCTTATGGAGGTGGTTAGGTCAAGGGATGTTATTGTCATGGGTGACCTAAACTACCCAGACATTTGCTGGGAGGAGCAGACAGCCAGGTCTGACCGCTCGCGTAGGTTTCTGGCTGTATTACAGGACCTTCACCTTATACAGGAAGTGTACAGCCCCACTAGGGGGAACACCTTGCTGGACCTGGTCCTGGCCATGGGGGATGACCTGGAGAAGGGACCACAGGTCCTTGACCTGGGCAATAGCGATCATCACCTGCTGGATTTCACTATCCAACACAGGGCGTCTAGGGCTCACACCAAGGCTAAAGCCCTTGACTTCAGAAGGGCCAACTTCAATGAGATTAGGAGAGGGAGGCACTAAGGGCCCAGAAGGTAGAGGAGATGGGAGCCCACGAGGGATGGTCGTACCTTAAGGGGGCGATCCTCCAGGCCCAAAGGATAACAGTCCTTGAGAGAAGCAAGGGGGGTTCTTTCTGTTTTCTTGCTGAGTTCAGCATCATTTCCAAGGCCTTGCTTCTACTTTATCTTCTAATGGTAGCCATTGGGCTGCATCCTGTTTCTTTTTATACAGTGATTTATGCATCCTTCCTCCTATCCCTTTGTTAAGAAACTACTTGCCTAAGCATTTGCAAGGTTATTTTAATACATCGTTCTGCCTTATAGTCAGCAGCTTTTGCTGAGACACAGATTAAAGCCTTGTTTCAGCTGCAAATCCAGTGTTCCTCAAAATCCAAATACTGTCATCCTGACACTCCATCACAGAATTAGTATAGGCAGCAAAAGAAAAACCCATCCAATTCTCTAGAGGTCATCACTCTTCCCACACAATACACCCCTTGGGCCTGGCAAGGTAGATGGTGCTTTGTGTTACTCGGACAAAGGACTGACCTTTTTGCCCATTGTTGGTGATGAGTGAGAGAGTGCTTAGGCTACTTGCTTTCCAGCCTGGGACTGAGCCAGGAACTGGGACGATGGTACCATAGGGGTTTTCTCTGCTTTTCCATTGGCATGAACATGCAGCTGAATTGATTTGCTTCTATTGTGAATACAGCATATACATGCACGAATACTCACAACACTAAAACCAAACAAAGCAAAAATGCCAATTACCATCCAAGCACTAGCACGGACTCGGGGTGGACTATTTGCAATCATACAGATTACATCTCATATCCCACATGGTTCTCCAATGTCCATGTCTAATTTGTACATCCCCTTAGCCTCACCCGTAGCAGTGCTAAGTTGAGCATCTGAATTCCTTTTCAACCTCTTTTAATTGTTTCTCTAATTGTTTCCACCCTGGAAACTGGTGTGCCCAAATGGTGGTGATCCAGCTTTTAGGGGGAGTTGGTCTGACCTCAATGTCAAGGTTTATTGTGGGTATATTGTGATAAACCTTCTAGAAGTATGAATTATAATAGAGGCCCCCTCTGCATCTGTTGGCCACTCTCATCCTTCTGCACTATTTACCCATAGGATGTGGTTAGGCCAAATTAAATTTGCGGGTCCATCCCAACGTACCATTTCCAACAGCAAGCACATCCCCATTGGATAAAGGCTTGGCACTACTTAGTTGTGGCGGTTGTTTGGGCCATTCTCTCCAGACTGTTCCAATACCTATCCATATTCCATGGTTCCAATACAGGGGATTGAGAACAAGAAACCTGGATCCCTCTGATGTAGCTACATCCTATACCTCCCGATGTATGACCCAATATCATTGACAACCTCCTCCCACTCCTGGAGTTAAGAGTCTGCTTTTTGTCCAGAATCCACCTCCAGGTCTGATGACTGTGAAGTGGCAGAGGCCCTTTTGACAACCTTCCTAGGTCAATGTCCAATAACATCTAAACTGCCAAATGGACTTTAGAGTAATGGATAGGCTGCTGTTGTTCAAATCCTCCAGCCAGAACCCTTTCTTGATACCTTTTACTGCAACAATCAGTTGAGCATTGAGTGATTGCTTGGCACTGTCACATGCTTCATCCCAGGTTAGGTCTTGAAACCCCATATGTACTACCTGCAATAAACCTCTCAAAACATGGGTTATGTTTACCCCCACATGGGAGGTACATTGGATGGCATCAATTAATACCTGGCTTTCCATTCTTCTCTCCCAGTCTATGTATGCAATGCCATGCTCTAAGTGATCCAGCCAGCCAGCATTATCGGCCCCTTTGTATGAATTCCAGACTCCCATTGCAGAGTTTAACCCATCCCAGATAGTACTGGTGACATCTCTCCTCTTTCTTACAGGGTGTGTTTGAAACAAGTTGGGCATGGCCCATTTCATGAGCCATTCTTCTGCCTGACTTCCTTTGGTGCAACTGTGAAAATAATGCTTCAAAAGCCACTCATCAGGGGTGAGTGTGATTCGCACATGAATTGTGAGCACATTGAGCAGCACTGCTCATTCCTTGCCACCCTCCCACCAAGGTAAATGATGCTCCCAATTTAGATGTCTGCCAGGATGGGGAATAGAGGATAGTGGGGTCAGTACTGAACATGCAACACCACCGGCAAAGGTCATGGTGTTATCGCAAAGCCAACAAGACCCACATTGCATTTCTTGGTGGTTGGTGCTGTCAAATACCGTATGGCAGCTATTGATGTCTGACTTGTTATATGGTATTACCTGACACAGTCCTGGACTTACCACTACCCACTTTTCTCCTGCTGTCCAAGTGATATTCCATTGTTGAGTTGGGGGCCTCCATTCTGATGTCATATCAGTGATATTGGCTTACCAGGTGATTTGTCATTCCCAGTGCACAGTGCCTTTTTGTTGGTACAGGTATGTGGTGCAACATCCACCCAAGAATTAATTTTGAGGAGGAGGTGCAATGGGCCTTTCTGCAATCATTTCCTCCGTGCTTTCCTCTACTACTGGGGTGGGGGTTATGGAGATACCTGGTTTAGGACTTAATTGGGGAGGATTGTCTGGAGAACTCCAGAGCACCCTGTTGCATCCCCATAGGGTGTACCCCTTGCATACAGAATGAACCCCCAATATCGTCCAGTTCCACCATCCCCACTACAGGTACCTCCTTGCTGCCAAGGGATATTTCACTTTACCCACCAGTGCCAATTTGCAACTTGCTTAACGGTTACATAATGTCCCTTTGGGGATGTGCCATTTCCATTCAATGCCTAAAATTTCACTTATTTGTTTGCTGAGAGTAGCTGTGAATGCTGGACCTTGGTCATTGTGTATGACTTTAGGGACACCCCAGTGGGTAAACACCTGATAAACTAGCATGCTGGCTGTTGTTTTAGCAGTTTCATCATGAGTGGGGAAGGCTTCTACCCATTTTGTAAAGGATTCTACTACAACAAGGAGAAAACAGTGTTTTTTTGCAGTAGTAGGTAGGGGCACCACATAGTCAATTTGAATTCTTTCCCATGGCCCAACTAAATCTTGATGAATTAGCTGGCCCCTGAGGGGAAACTGATTAGGTTGATGCCGTGTGCAATTTAAGTACGGTTGGGCCCATGTGATGGTGTCTTGTCTGAAGTTTGACCACCATCCTAGAGATTGAACTGTGTGTATGGATTCCTGTACGCTGGGGTGTCCCCCAATGTGGGACCCGTGTGCCCATCTTAGCACTTCATGTGATGGTCAAGGGATGTAGGAAACTCTTTGGTAACTCATATCCCTTTTACTTGATGTATTTCTTGGGGGGGATCACCTGTCCAATCACACTGAGCATCCCATTGCACAATTGCATTAACCTGGCTGATTGTAGCAGCTTTAACTTGATCCCATAAAGGCCATACCTTAGTGGCAGATTGCGCTGCTTTATCTACTTTGTTGTTTTGTGTAGCCCCCCATCCAGTTTTATGGTGGCTTTTAACTTTGACCATTTTAAATTCTTTCCCCTGTGCTACCTGGAAGATGCACTTCCAAATGGCTTGGTGCTTGATTGAAGACCCTTGACCATCTTTAAATTTGTCGGTGACCCACCATCCTAGCATTTTGTTGCTTCTTTATGCACATATTCACTGTCTGTGACTATGACATGAGAAAAAAAGGGATTGTTAGACATGATTTGAAGTGCAATTAGAAGACTTACAGCTTTGGCCTCTTGGCTGGTAATCCCGGGAAGTAGCCTGTTTCCTGGGGTCCCATTACAGCACAAGCTGCTTGAACCTCTTCTCCAGTCCCTGCAAAACTTCCATCAATGAACCATAAACCATAATATTTCTCCTGATTGTACCAGTTGTGAGGATACACTGCACATGAATACTGGCCAGGTGGTTTGTCCTGGATAACATGCATGTGTCTTTTCAGGGGTTATCCAGCCAAAAATATTAATTTCTGCTGAAGGGAGGGGTTCAAACCAAATTCTTGGGTTATCCAGTGCTAGTAGAAATCGACCAATCCTTGGGGTTATTAACCCTCCATTTAACAACTCTCCATTTCAAAGCAACCGATGAGGGTCATTCAGTGTTCGAATACATACTGCTTCTCCACCTACTAGATATTTGAATTTTTGGAGGGCGAAATACATACTTAGCAATGCCTTTTTGCAAGTTCCATATTTTTGTTCTGTGAGACTAAGCCTCCAGGAAGCAAATGCTAAGGGAACATCAATTCCATTCATTTCAAGGAGGTGGATTCTGAACAATGTGGGTGTGTTGTGGTACCCCTGCAGTAGCTGTGTCCAGACAAACTGCATTCCCTGCCAGGTGAATACCATTTTCTGTTGGTCATCTGGATGAACTGAAAGTCTCCAAAAGCCATTACTAATATCCAGAACAGAAAACCATTGTGCCTGGTTAGTTAACTGACTAACTATTTCTGAAAATATAGCTACTACTGGTGCCATGGGGGTAGAAACCAGGGGGGAAGAAACAGAATTTAATTTTCTATAATCGATGGTGAGTCACCACATACCATTTGGTTTTCTCACTGCCAATAGAGGAGAATTGGCAGGAGAAACTTGGGGTTGGATAATTTTATGCTGTCACAGGGTTCAAATAACCATGGAGATACTCTGAACTGCTTCCTTCGGAATTAGATATTTAAGTGATTTAGGGGAGGTTCCTCCTGGAATTCTGACTGGCGCCTGGTTTTCCAGTAATCCTGTATCCAGGCTGTCAGCAGCCCATACATCTCTCCATTTCTCCCAATGCATGGGAAGGACTGTGGGCTTTAGTGCTTTGATGGAATGGCATGCCAATTCCATGGACTGCTGTGTTGGACCACCTCTGACCCGTACAAGCTGATTGGCTAAATCTACACAGCAATGCTGTAAGAATGGCATTCCAATAATAATAAGGGACGGGTGACATGTCCATGCCAGTCAGAACTTTTGCATTTGGTAATGCAGCTTGTTCACTGACACTAGGCGTGTTACCTTCCAATTTTGATTGGAACCTCCCATGGGTCCTGAGAATGAGCCCAGGAATTTTTCCTCCCCCTCCATAGGGGAGACAGTCTTGCTAAAATTTAGCATGGATCTGGTATCTAATAGAAAAATTACATCGGGTGCTCCTCCTTCTACCCAGCCCTGGATCCAGGGTCTCCCATCCTGATTGAATTGGAATGGGAGACACTGGCTGGGACCACAAGAGGTGCGGTCTCAGTCCTGGACGGGCATGGGCAGGTTCTCAGGCTCTGCAGTAAAGGAGAGAACCAGAGGTGCTGAGTGAGGGGTGCCACATTTGAAACATGTTACCCTGTTGAGAAATTTTATCTCAGGGCACACTCCCTGGGGGCAGTCCCAATCCCCTGCTTTGCATGGTCAGGGACCCTTGCTGTTGTTACCTTTTCAATCACCCTCTCCATGACCAGGATTTTCAGCGTGTGGCTTGGTGGGGGAGCTGACAAGCTTAGCTGATAAATCTTCCACCATGCGTTCTAGTTGGCAGAGCTGCAACTTAGACTCCACAGCTCCTTGATTCTGCTGGGCTTGGGCAGTTTGTTGTAATTGCAACCAAGCTACAGCCCTCTCCAGATAGTGGTGCAACTATGCGGTGCATAACGTCCCCTCCTGCATCTCTAGCACAGTGATTAGTTCTGGGGGGGCCAGCTGTATCCATGTGTCAAATAGATGGCGGACCATATTGGCATCCCCCCGAGGGGGCAATGACCATTGCACCGCTAGAGGACCCTCCCATACTCAGGCCCAAGCCTGCACTTGTTCATCTATACCCCTTGAATGTTCTTTTGGAAGTGGACACATTTGACTCGTCCCATGGTCCAGGGTATAGATTCGAAAGAGTTTTGGGGCAATTTCGGTCATTCAGGGCTGCCATCCTCCAGTTCTTAGCATGGCAGGGCTGATACCTTTTGCTAGCCCAGGTAAGATGTCAGATAAATCAGAGCTTGAGAACAGGGCAGGACTTCTTTTGGCCTTTACTAACCATTGAGACCAGGCATTCCATTTGAAAGGCGTAGGGTCTAATTGAGCTTTTAATGCCTCTTGCTCCGTGGGGCTAGGAGAAAAAATTCTAATTCACTGGGTCTGAGTTGTCCCTTCAGGCAGGGTCACTCCAGATCAGTGAACTAGTCTAGGGGAAGCAGGGGTGGGAGGCACATTGGTAGAAGGGTTCAGGTGTACAACTCGCTGAACAGCGTGCACTTCTGTTGAGTAGTTGGGGAGATAGGGAGGGATGAGTGGGGGGCTGAGGATGCATAAAATGGGGGGGGGGGTGATGGTGTTACTGTGGGCAGCATCTTGCCACTTGGAACAGTAACACCCTAGGAATCAGCTGCGTTTCCCAGAGCCTCACACTCCATCTGCATCTTATCAACAAGAGACTTGAGAGATATGATCTTGCAATTTGCACTTTGCAAATCTTCCAAGTCTCTTTCTTTTATCTCAACAGCAAGCACAGAAGCTTGATTGAATAGTTGCTGTTGGGCTATAACCTCTCTGAATTGACAAATAAGAACATCCTTTTCTTGACAAAGCTTTTCTTTTTCCTGACATTCAAGCCATAAGGCCTGAACACCCCAAGACAATGCCTGGAGGGCAGCTGCTTTCTGGAAGGTTTGCTTCCATGCTTTTTCACTTAAAATTCCCCCAGCACAACTCTGGGCCATAATCCAAGCTGGGATAGATGGATTCGCGTGGGGCCCTTGCAACAGATCCCCATTCCTTTTAACCCAGCTCTCAATAAAATCACGGAGGTCACCCTGATCCCACATACAGAGGAGAAAAGCCTCTGAACCTGCTGCCATGCTACTGGGGAAAGGTAAGAGATGAGGTATGATAGCTGAGGTGACCCAAGAGAACCTAGTTCACGCCGAGGCAGTCCAGACCCAAAAGAACCCAGTAAGCCTGCTAGGCCTTACTCTGGTAGGATCAGGATGATCAGTCCCCTCCAAATGTGTGCCAAATCCTGCCAACTATGCCAAGATGTTAGACCCCAACTCCATGCAGCACCCAATGACTAGGGAAATGACAATCTAATTGCTCATGGATCCTGTTACTCATTAGCCAGAGCAAGCAGGAAGTAAACACCAGCACACATTGCTTGCAACAGCTTTATTCAGAATGGAGACAGCTTCGGGCGAGCTCCCTCACAAACACACAGCCTGGGAACACAGGGAGCAACCATGAACAATAGTTCTTTCCATATTTATACACTTTGGTTCATGCTCATTAACGTTCACTCCACCTTCGTTCCTCCTTTTGTTCCACCCATTTCTCCTCCCATCTCAAGCTCCACCTCTGTTTAATGTTTACTTCATTAGCATGGAATTGCCTATGCATTTCATTCATTTACATGCTTCTCTACTAAGAGCGCATGTGTAAGGCCATGCACCCAGCTTCTCCCAATCACTTGTTGGTTCTTTCTGTTTTCTTGCTGAGTTCAGCATCATCTCCAAGGCCTTGCTTCTACTTTATCTTCTAATGATAGCCGTTGGTCTGAATCCTGTTTCTTTTTATATAGTGATTTATACATCCTGCATCCTCTCCCTTTGTTAAGAAACTACTTGCCTAAGCATTTGCAGGGTTATTTCATAGATTTCATAGATTTCATAGACATCAGGGCTGGAAGGGACCTCGGAAGATCATCGAGTCCAGCCCCCCGCCCAAAGGGCAGGAAGTCAGCTGGGGTCATAGGATCCCAGCAAGATAAGCATCCAGTTTCATCTTGAAGGTGTTCAATGAAGGCGCTTGAACCACCTCCGGTGGCAGGCTGTTCCAGACCTTGGGGGCTCGGACAGTAAAGAAGTTCTTCCTTATGTCCAGCCTGAAACAATCTTGAAGTAGTTTGTGACCATTCGACCTCGTCATCCCTTGGGGCGCTCTGGTGAACAAACGTTCCCCCAGATGCTGGTGGTCACCCCTGATAAACTTGTAGGTGGCCATCAGATCACCCCTGAGCCTGCGCTTTTTCAGGCTAAAGAGCCCCAGGGCTCTCAGCCTGTCATCGTAGGGTCTGCTTCCCTGACCTCTGATCATGCGCGTGGCTCTTCTCTGGACTCTCTCAAGCTTCTCCACATCCTTTTTGAATTGTGGAGCCCAAAACTGGACGCAGTACTCCAGCTGCGGCCTCACTAAGGCCGAGTACAGGGGGAGAATGACGTCCCGGGATTTGCTTGAGAAGCATCTATGGATGTAAGCCAGCGTTTTGGTCGCTTTACTAGCCGCCGCATCGCATTGCAGGCTC
>NW_005842471.1:750267-750753 GCF_000455745.1 Alligator sinensis | reverse complement strand
CCAGTGCAGAATAATCCTCCTTGGAGGTGACTCCCATCCTCCACCCTTTGTAGGCCTTTCTTTTTAGCCTCAGGAGATCTGCTAGGTCCCTGGAGAGCCAGGGGGGCTGCTGTGCCCTCTTGCTGCCTTTCCTCCGAGATGGAGGAAAGGCATCAAGAGGTATTATTTTAATACCTCATTCTGCCTTGTAGTCAGCAGCTTTTGCTGAGACACAGATTAAAGCCTTGTTTCAGCTGCAAATCCAGTGTTCCCCAAAATCCAAATATTGTCAACCTAACAGACATTGCAAAAACTGGTTTGAGCCAAGTCCGTTAAGTCTGATACTACATTCAACCAGGTTTATCTCAAGCCAATTTCAAACTGGTTTATGTGCACTGAACATCTGTTCTGTTAAAGATTGAAACCAATATCTGATCACTTAAACTGGTTTATGAGTAATTTCATAGATTTCATAAACATTAGGGCTGGAAGGTACCTCGGAAGATA
>NW_005842471.1:739989-750240 GCF_000455745.1 Alligator sinensis | reverse complement strand
GGGCAGGAAGTCAGCTGGGGTCATAGGATCCCAGCAAGATAAGCATCCAATTTTCTCTTGAAGGTGTTCAATGTAGGTGCTTGAACCACCTCCAATGGCAGGCTATTCCAAACTTTGGGGGCTCAGACAGTAAAGAAATTCTTCCTTATGTCCACTCTGAAACAGTCTTGCAGTAGTTTATAACCGTTCAACCTCATCATCCCTTGGGGCGCTCTGGTAAACAAACTTTCCCCCAGATACTGGTGGTCACCCCTGATAAACTTATAGGTGGCCATCAGATCACCCCTGAGCCTGCGCTTTTCCAGGCTAAAGAGCACTATAGCCCTCAGCCTGTCATCATAAGGTCTGTTTTCCTGACCTCTGGTCATGAGCGTGGGATCTTCTCTGGACTCTTTCAAGCTTCTCCACATCCTTTTTGAATTGCGGGGCCCTAAACTGGATTCAGTACTCCAGCTTTGGCCTCATGAAGGCTGAGTACAAGGGGAGAATGACATCCCAGGGTTTGCTTGAGAAGAATCTATGGATGCAAGCGAGCATTTTGATCGCTTTACTAGCCACAGCATCATATCAGGCTCATGTGCATCTTGTGGTCAATGATGACCCCCAAGTCTCTTTCTTCCATAGTGCTAGCCAGCATAGCACTGCCAAGCCTATAAGGATGCTGCAGGTTTTTCCTCCCAAGGTGGAGAACCTTGCATTTTTCAGTGTTAAACACCATCAGGTTCTCATCCACCCATTTCCTGAGCCTGTCCAGGTCAACCTGGATCACCCTCCTGTCTTCAGGTGTGGACATATTGCCCCAAAGTTTGGTGTCATCGGCAAACTTGCCAGTCCACTTCTGACTCCAATGTCCACATCATTAATGAAGATGTTGAACAATATGGGTCCAAGGAGAGAGCCTTGGGGGACCCCACTGGTCACAGGGCGCGATGACAATTGACTTCCATCAGTTACCACCCTCTGGGTCCAACCACAGAGCCAATTTCCCAGCCAGCAGATTGTGGTGGACCCAAGGGCACAATTGGCCAGTTTCGCCAAGAGGTGATCATGGGATACCAGATCGAAGGCTTTTTTGAAGTCAAGATATATGACATCAGTCTCTTCTCCCTTGTCCAGGTGACAAGTAACCTGGTCATAAAAGGAAATGGTCAAGCAAGACCTACCCGTAACAAACCTGTGCTGGCTTTCCCCCAAGGCATTGGCATTGGCCAGTCCATTAAGGATGGCCTCTTTAATAAACTTTTCTAAGACCTCCCCTGGGATGGGGAAGCTGATGGACCTATAGTTTGCTGGATCCACTTTCCTCCCTTTCTTGAAGATAGGCACCACATTGGCCTTCTTCTGGTCTTTGGGCACTACACCAGAGCACCAGGAGTTTTCAAAGATCCATGCCAGAGGCTGGGCTATGATGCTCACCAGCTCCTTGAGTACCCTGGGGTGTAGATTGTCAGGGCCAACTGACTTGAAGGCATCCAGCCTCTTAAGGTGTTCTTTCACGCGGTCAGAATTGATAGAGGGCAGGGGATCTCCCTCACCCAGATCTCCCTGTCCCATAGTGGGCATGGGCATCCCATGGCATTGATGAAAGACTGATGCAAAGTACCCATTGAATAGGTTGGCTTTTTCCTGGGTGTCAGTTGTCAGTTGTCCCACCTGGTTTAGCAGGGGTCCAATGTTGCCTTTGCTTTTCCACTGGTTCCCCACATATCTTAAACAGGACTTTTTATTGTCCTTGATACTTGAAGCTAGTTGGAGTTCAGTTGCAGCCTTGGCTTTCCTGGTTTCCTCCCTGCAGGACCAGACCAGTGCAGAATATTTCTCCTTGGAGGTGAATCCCATCCTCCATCCTTTATAGGCCTCTCTTTTTAGCCTCAGGAGGTCTGCTAGATCCCTGGAGAGCCAGGGGGGATGCTGTGCCCTCTTGCTGCCTTTCCTCCAAGATGGAATAGAATTAGCTTGTGCATTGAGGATCACTCCCTTGAGAAGCAACCACTCTTCCTGAACTCCCCTC
The DNA here is from genome assembly GCF_000455745.1 of Alligator sinensis. Lineage (NCBI taxonomy): Eukaryota > Metazoa > Chordata > Crocodylia > Alligatoridae > Alligator > Alligator sinensis. Next base: position 748,229 of record NW_005842471.1, on the reverse strand, counting down.
CCCCTGAGGTCATGGTCCCTTAGGGCCTCACTGACAAGCCTCCTGAGCTTATCAAAGTCAGCTTTCTTGAAGTCAAGGACTTCAGGGTTGCTGACTGACTTGCCAGCTTTATGGAGGATGGTGAAGGTGATCAGCTCATGGTTTCTGTCACCCAGCTTTCCATCGATCACTAGGTCACTGATTAGGTCATCCCCTGTAGCCAGTACCAGCTCAAGCAACGCTTTACCTCTCATTGGCCCGTAGACTTCTTGAGTCAGGTAGAGGTCATCCATGCAAGATAGGGAGCTTTGCAACTACTCAGATTGTCTGCCAGGAAGACCACAACAGGTTAGACTGGTTTTGGTACTGTGGATTCCTATTTAAAATCTCTGGGTTTATGTTGTGAATCACGTATAGGTGGTTGGACATCTAAAGTGTTAATATTGTGCAACATCCTTAGGAGGATCTCACACAACACTGGTTGGGAATTACTGGTCTAAATAGGATCATTTGCAGTAACAAAATATAAAGCAGAAGAAATGCTATTTAAAAAGCAGAAATGCTATTTATAAAGCAGAAGAAATGCTATATAAAGCAGAAGAAATGCTCTGCTATTCTTTTTGCTATAATTCCACTTTTGTGTGTCATTTCACATGTGGACCTACATATGAAAAAGTCTGCTTCCTCTCAAACAGAGCTTGACCCCAGGTGCCCTTCCAGACCCAGGAAGCACCAGTCACTGAGACGAAAAGGTGCGGGGGGGGCCCCTGCATGCTGCCCAGCAGACCCAGAAGTGGACCAGAACCAGTTCTGATCCACTTCCGGGCCTGCTGCCTAGCATGCTAGGAAGCTCCCCAAACTCCTGTGGGATGCTCCATCTGCCCCAGCATCACAACATTCACGAGCCACCTTATACCTTGAGGTATGGAGAAAAAACATGTAAAGCTTTGTCTATATCTGAATCATCAAATTTTTCCGAATCTCTCTGAATTGATTCAGAGGGTTCTGATTTGATTCAGAGAGATTAAAGGGTCTCCTGATTTGATTTGGATTTGGAGATTTGGCCACTGAATCGGGCCAAATCTCCACTGAATCAAATCAGGGACAAAAGGTTTGCACAACCCTACTAAATAAGTTCAATTTCTTTGGCCTACCCCAGCTGGAGCTGCAATCAGCTCTTTCCATTCCTCTCTATATTTCTGAATAATCTATTAACTTGTGCATAAATAGGAATTGCATTCTCAAGGGATGCAAATTTAAAGTGAGATCAAAAGTCACCTTGATAAGGCTAAAGAAGGTGATATATATTTTGTCCTCTCAAATGACACAAAAAGTCCTTATTGGCTTTGCTGTGCCAAAAGATCTTACTTAAGCATGCTCTGGTGGCTCCTATCTTCCACTGTGTGCTTCTGGGTGTTACTGCTGAGCAGAGATGTAATGAGATATTTTAGCACCCGGGGAAGCGGTGGGGGTCACAGGGAGGGAAGGAATTATGCTGACCACTGGAGAGCAGGAGGGGGCCAGGAGGTAGAGGGAGTGGAATCTTACCTCTGCTCTCAGCATTTAGACAGCAGCTCCTGTAACTGAGGACAAGCTCGCTGCATGCCGGTGCAGCAGCCTGGCCAATGTGGACATCCTGAGACCACTGTTCATTCTCCTTCTCTGCCACCAATATCAATTTCTGGGTGCTGGGCTGCACCTCTGATGCCAAGCCTGGGGGGATGTATTCCACTCACTTCATTCACCCTCTCACCCACAGATAGACTGCAATTGTCTGGCTCCCCGTGGATTAGGTGCATGGGGGTGCTTCTGTCATAGAAGGCTCCTGGGGGGGAAGTTATGGAATTCCAATATGGAAGTTATAAATTCCAATATATGTGCAATTGTATCACATGCTCCTGTCTAACAGCGCAATATTGAGATCCTGAGAGTTGGCCTGACCCAACAGGGTAACACCTGCAGAGATGTCTTTGTTGCAAGGCCATCCCTTTGAAGGTGGAGTGTAAAGATAGAGAGGGAAGAATGATCAGACAGAGCAGGAAATGTTTAGACAAGGACTGTGTATGCAAAGCACCCCAAAATGATACTGAGTCTTTCCCATAAATGCTCAGATCTATAAATCACTGCTTGCACCCAAAGGGAATAAAGCCAACTGGGAGGCTGAAACAGTGACATAAAAGAGGTTAATAATTAAGCTATATTTTGTAGTAGTAATATAATCAAATTAAATAGTCATAATATAAATTATATAATAATAATAGTACTAGTAATGGTACTCTTTGGAGCACTATATTATATAATATAATATTACTGATTATATAATAATTTATATTATTAGTAACATTATATTATATAATATAGTGCTCCAAAGAGTACTATATTAAAACATTAACACAGCTTTAATAGTTTGTTTGATAGTACCAAAAAACTTCATAAATCAAGCATAGTGTTGGTATAAGTAGAAAATATACAGTTTCTCCTGACCTACTGTATTTGACTCACACTATCAGGATTCAGTTCTTGTAGCAAAGGAAGATCATAAACATCCACTTTAAAGATAGTCTTATAAAATACTATTCCAAATCTGCAGCCCCAGAAGCAAGGGGGTAAGGAAGGATGAGCTTGAATACTAGACTATTCAAACAGTATCCTGCAGGTGCCCCCAAGTCTGAGTCCAGGTTTTTCAGTCCACACAGTCCTGGCTCACCAAGCCTGTAAGATCTCCAGCTCCACTGTGCTTTCCTCTGCATATGGCTAAGGTCTACATGCACACTGCTCTCTCTTCCCCTTACTCCAGCCTCAAGCTTCCTCTTCCTTTTTCCCTTTTGCCTCCTAACTCCTGGGTGTTTCTGGGAGTTGTAATCCAAATTAACAGTCAGCACAACCCTGCAGACTGCCCCCTGGTTCCTCCTGCTGTTACACACATTACATTCACATTACAGTAGTTTCACATCATGGGTAGGACTTGTAATCATTAAGCTAAAACAGGGGTGCTCAACTCCAAGCCCATGGGCCAAATCTGTGTCATCTAGCCTGCTGGGCTCCCCATGGGTCCAAAAATTTAATAGCAAGGGAGAGGTAGCAGCAGGCCACACATTATGATAGAATGGCTGCATGGGGTGGGGGCAGTGTGGGGCTGGACCCCAGGACATGGGGCCAAGCTAATGCAGCACAAGGCCTGATCCAGGCACATGGGGCTAGACCAAGGCAGCAGGAGGACCGATCTGGGAGTGCAGGGCTTGGACAGCATGGAGCCCAGTCTGGACACATGGACCTGAACTGAGGTGGCAAGGGGCCCAATCTGGACACATGGGGCTGGGATATTATGAAGCCCAATCCAGACATGCAGGGACCAACAGACCAACCCCATGCCATTCATCTGGCCCATGGAGCCAAAAGGTTGAGCAGAGCTGAGCTACAGTGATGGCACAATTATGGATCATCTCCCAACACTGTTAAATCTCTCATTTTTCTCTCAATTTGGACAAGATGTCCAGAACCAGGACTAGTTTCCAAAAGAATTGACAGTGCATATGTGTGGTACAGCAATTCACCAAACACAGGTTAACTTACAGTAACAGAAATCATAAAGAACTACTTTCCTCCACAAGCTGTAAAATCCATGGCTGGGCAGACTGGCACAAGCAACAGTTGAATGGGGGAGTCTTTCTGGCCTCCCACCATAGTACCAAAATTTTGGAATGTATCTGTAAAAGGGGACCTGAGCACTGTTACTCAGACACAAGGGAGGGAGAGGAGGACTCCATCAGTATACCTGAAGCCTTTGCCAAAGCAGTCTACATGAAAAGGACAGCTCTGGCAGACAGTAGTGCTGTGCAAAGCTTCAGTAGCTGATTTGATTCAGAAGAGATTAGGCCCAATTCGGCTGCCGAATCTCCAAATCCAAATCAAATTGAATTGGGAGACCCATTAAAAGGTCTGAATCGAATTAGAAGCCACTGAATCGATTCAGAGAGATGTGGAGATTCAGAAGGCTTGTATCAAACAGACACTGAGAAAAGGGAGGGGTATGTGGTGGTCTAGCAGGCCTCATGCCTGCACAAGGGGCTACCATCCCTGCTGCATTCATCCCACTCTGTCTTAACACACACAAGTGATATGAGTTTTGATTTCAACAGTTTGAAGTGCACTTTCACAGAAACCCCTGCACCTATCTCCTTGAAACTTGGCAAGCTTCATGCCCTCAGAAGGGGCTACCATCCCTACCTTTTTAGTAAGATTCTGAAAAACAATGACAAAGTTATAAGTATTTTAGTGATTCCCCTAAATCGGCACCCAATCTCCGAATCTGAATTGGCTGAATCAAATTGGGACAGTGATTTGAATCACCAAATTGAATCACTGTCCTTTTGAATTGGCCAAATCTGAATCTGAAATGAATACTTGCTGCTTCACACAGGCCTAGCAGGCGGCATCCAGGAAAGGACTCTGAGATATTTACAAAGGGAGTGAGGGTTGAAGCTGTAAGAAGGAATTAAATTGAAGCAGTTTCCCTTCATTTCAGGCTGTTTTTTTATTTGAAGTCGATACATATCATGACACCCTCACATTTGCTATACAAACAAAAGCAAAATGTGTATTACTGGCAACAGTTAAAAGCATACCATTAATTTATGTGGCATATATGAGTGTGATAGAGTATTCACAGTTTTACAGAAGTTTAGGGCTGGAAGGGACCACATGAGATCATCGAGTCCAGCCCCCCTTCACTGGGCAGGAAAGACTGCTGGGGTCAAGTAACCCCAGCAAGGTGTGTGTCCAGTCTCCTTTCGAAGATCTCCAGGGTAGGTGCCTGCACCATCCCACTGGGAGTCTATTCCAGAGTCTAGTCACATAAACCATGAAGAAGTTTTTCCTTATATCCAGTCTGAAACCTTCTAGGAGTTTATGACCATTGCTCCTGGTTTTCCCCTGGGGTGCTTTGGTGAATAGTTGTTCACCTAGCCCCTGATGCTCTTCTCTGATATATTTGTATGCTGCCACCAAATCCCCACAAAGTCTTCTCTTTTCTAGGCTGAACAGTCCCATATCTGTCAGCCTTTCCTTGTATAGCTTGTTCTTCAGGCCTCTAATCATACGAGTGGCTCTTCTCTAGACTCTCTCAAGCTTCTCCACATTCTTCTTAAAATGTGGTTCAGAATTGGGTGCAGTACTCCAGCTGTGGCCTCACCAGTGCCAAGCAGAACAGGAGAATAAGTTCTTTAGTTTTATGTGAGATGCATTGGTTGATATGTGCCAGCGTATTGTTTGCAAAAAAATCATTGCATTGGAAGATATGGGTTTTTTTATTATTGTTATTGTTATTATTATTATTATTATTATTATTATTAAGAAACCCTGAATTACATCAGTAGGCAAGCAGAAAGAATGGTAAGTAAAATAGCTTTGAGAACTGATTTTCAAATGGTTGATGATAACAATATTTGAAAGAGCATCCACTGCAGATAATACTCAGTTAATAAATATTATTAAAATAGCCTGTTTGACTGGATAACCAATGGGATATGTATTTGAATAACTGTCAAAAATAGTTGTATTGATGCAGTCACTGATTTTGATAATTCACTGAAAAATTGCACTTACTTAAAATGCTATCATTACACCAAATTATAGAATTTGAAGGGGCTTTCCAGGCCATCAAATCCAGTCTTCTGCTTTGTAGAAAAACATGTAGTAGATATTTTTCCAAAAGAGCCTATCATATCCTCTCCAGATCCTCTTACATAGCACAGCCACAAAGCATCAATTACAAAAGAAAAATGTGCAATGTACCACAGGAAGAAGCAGGGAGACAAGGGCAACCATTACTGCAATGACAGAGAATTTGTTAGCTAAAGCATATATGTAATGAGGAGGAAAGTCAAATCTGGTTGGAGGGATTCTAAAAGTAGAATATTATTATTCAAAAAGATACATCTTGTTCAATGTCATGTTGCATTTTAATTTTCAAAAAGTGTGAGATTAACAGAGCTGAGAAAAAAATCACATTGTACCTTGAATGAGCTGTTACTGTGGAAAACTTTCAGCTGGATATAAGTAATTAAGCCCAGAAATGATGGTTGTTTTAGTGACTAATAATGCAGATGCAATTACCATAAGGTGCACCAAGTACATTGCAGAATATTAAAGTCTTGTTTTCATCTTTTTTTATACTTCAATTCAAAGAATTTTGGTGAGAATATAAAAATATTTATTTGCCCTCAAATGTCTATCACATTCTCTTTTTCTTACAGTTCACGTAAACTGCTGAAAAATTTAATCCAATCCCACATATAACTGGAAGATCAGTGAGTTTGTTAGTTTATTCATTTATCTTAAATTATGACTACAATGTTCATTACATTTAAGGAGAAAGTTGCTAGGTAACACAGTGGACAGCTTGTTGGGAATATAGTTTATGCTTTGTGGTTTTTTATTTTTAATATTGGAGAACTGAGATTGTGAAAATCTAACTAAATTGACTCAGAAAGCATATTAGTTGTTACTCAGTCTATCATGCAATCTTGAAATCCATCAAATAATATGTGACAGAAGTTTTCAGCATCTTGTTCTGCTAATAACTTTATCCCTGAATGGCTGTGTCTAAATGAGATGCTGACTGAACAGCTGTGACTGGGCAGTCATTTAGTACTTGTGTAAACAAATATAAACAAGTACTAAATGACTGTGCAGTAACTTGAGTTACTGTGCAGTAGCACCAAGAAATGGCTTTTTTGTGATGCTGACTGCACAGTCACTCATTACTACTGCGCAGTAGGGTCATATCACGGTTTCTGCCATGCAACACTACTGCGCAGTAGTACGGGCCTACGGTGCAGTCAGTGTCTCATGTAGACACAGTCAGTATGTTTAGTTGCTATCAGTGGAGTCTTGGGAGCAAAATTCAGTAATGAATTACTCTATTTGCTGCCTAAAATCATTCCAGTATTATAAATCCAGATACTGCCATTAAAATCATAGACTCTATTACTTTAATTCATATTGACAATATTATGTTAGGGATATGATTTGAAGATCAAGCTTCTAGTACCAGGTGACTTATATCATTCCTTTTTTTCTCCTATATTGTTGTTTAATAGATCATTTACACATCCACTATCAAGACCCATGGGGCTTGAACCCAGGTTTTCATTGCTTGGACTTTTCTGTGCCTTGCTCCTGTCTTGCCTTGCCTCTGCCTTGCGTGAGCCTTGGTTCTGTCTTGTCTGTACTTTGGACCCCCATACCGATATGTTATCCTGTGTATTGGATTCTTCTGCTCCTGACCATTGGCCTGACCTTAACCATGGAGTCGTTTGACTCTCTGACATGATCCATTGGATTTCATAGCTGCTACTAAGACCTTGGCTTGGCTTCTGGACCTACTGTAGTCCCTCAGTTTCTGAATCTTGTTACCAGATTTGCTCATCACTTTGGGGTGTGCTCATTTATTAGGGATATGTTTCTAGGGTCTTGGTAATTCTGTCAATGTGCTGCTTGTGTTACTATACGGAGCTGTATCTCTCCCTTCTGCAAGCCCTTACCCCCAAATGGAGCTATCTTGCAGGACTCAATCTCAATGGGGCTGGGTTCCTCCAGTCACCAAATCAGTCATACACACAAACACACAAATTAACGTGACACACCTGACCCGGCCGGGTTGATCAGCATGGACAGGCTGACACCCTCATATGCCAAGAATCAGTTCATCAGAGCAACAATAAACTGCAGTCAGACACAAGCACACAGGTGAACAGAATCCCTCTGAATCCGGCTGGGTGTCCAGCTGACACCCTCATGGGCCAGCATTCAGTTCATAAGGGCACGTCTGAGTCAAACTGGGTCAATCAGCCTGTACAAGCTGATCCCCTTATGTGTTTCAAACTCAGCACATCCCAAACTTTGGCCTCTTGATGAGCAAACCCCACACTATTTGGGGGCTTCACAGGGATCTTTAGCTTAGGTAAAAGAAGCATAGCTGCAGAGCACAGAAGGAAAGAGAAGCAGAGAAGGAAAAATGTACCCAGTTACTACCAGTTTGACTAAAAGTTATTTATTGCTAAGCATATGAAATATATAATGGTACTAGTAGTAATGCACATGCAAAGGAAAAACACAAGCAATTACAATATTACCCTGGTTTCACTAAGTATTTGGGGAAACTTAGCTCAAGCTTAACTGATACAGTTCAGGTTCAGAAGTTTATGCCTAGAGAGAAAAGAGAGAGAGAGCGCTGGGATCTCACCAGTCCAAGGTACTCA
>NW_005842471.1:732795-739640 GCF_000455745.1 Alligator sinensis | reverse complement strand
TGTCTCGGGAAAAGTATGACAACACCTGTGACTTAGTGCTCCAAGGGGTGGACGCTGTGATGAACCCTTAACCATTGTTCAAATGTTGCCCATACCCCCTCTGACTCGGTCTCTTGCCTCAGCATTCCCTAACCCAGCAACCGAGTTTTAGTCAATCAAGTTTAAATAGGCCTCCCATAGTGGGTCTGGGGAATGTATGGCCTGAGATGCCTATTAAACTTAAATGTGTGTGTGTGTTTTGGGGGTGAAAAGTCCTTAGTAAATCCAGATTAGAACTGGTCTGATAAATGCTGAGCTGGGTGTGTGTGAACATGGGTTGATTAACATTTGGAGCATAGATTCCCCATCATGCAGTGCTCCCCTGCTTCTCTGGTCCCAGAATTCACTGCAGTCTCTGCTTCAGGCTTTCTGTTCTCCATCTCTCATGTAAATGAATGGTCATCTGGTTCCATCTCAGATGCAAATGAGACCTAGGGCAGTTGTTTCACTCTGGTCACCCTTATCTTGAGGGTCTTAGGTGTGTCTCTCACTGCATCTTAATTAGTTTCATTTATGTAGAGGAGGGGAGGGAGGGGTGTGAGTCAGACAGACTGCATCCTGTGCCAGGGTTCCCAAAAACACACAGCTGAGATGTAACAACCTTGATCCCCTGCATCTGAGTCATACTCGTGACATCAGTAGCATAACTAGGGTGGAGTGAGTGGGGTACCAGCCCTGGCTCATGACGTGGAGGGGGGTCTTTACCATGGCAGAGGCAGCTCTGCACCACCTCTGCCTGTCCACAGGAACTGGACAGATGCAGCCCTGCCTCCAACAGTGAATGTAGGTGGTGGGATGATGTTCCCAGCCCCACAGTGAAGGCAATGCCCCATGCCTGGGGGTTGGAGGAGAGGAGAATGGTGCACCAAGAGGGGACCTCAGAGGGCCTGTGCTGCTGCTTATTTCTCAGCATCAATGCAAGCCAGAGTTGCTGCAGGAGCCACTGCAGCAGAAGATGCTGTGGTCAGTGTGAGGAGAGCCCCTCAAGTAAGGGTCCACTCCTTCCTTCCCTCCTCCACCCCTTGCTCTCCAACAGTCAACATAATCCCCTTCTCTGCATGCCATATGCCCCCCTGCCCTGCATGCTGAAAGGACTCCCTGTGCCTCTGTGTAAAATCAACATTACTTCAGTCTCCAAAGTGAACCTATTGGTCAGAAATTATTCTTTGAATTCATTCAGGATTGTATTCACTCCTTTGGTTCCTGGTTTCCTGTGCTATTTTGACAATTTAAATCATTTTTACATACAACAGTTTTCTATGCACTACTCCATCTTTTTTTTTTCCTATGCAATGACAGTCTATGAACAGGACACCTACTATTTTCTTATCCCCATTTGATATATTATTATTAGTTATTATTTTCAGGGAAATAGAAAAAATGTGTTGGTTATGGACCAACCAGGCACTCAAACACAAAACAAAAAGACTATCCCTGCCACAAAATGTTTAATGTCTAAGTAAAATATTAAACAGCTGGTGGATAAGGCTTGATAGGGGTGCACAGTAAAATAGTGAAACAAGCTACAGTATATTCATCAATATTGGGCTGTGATGTCATCACAACAGCAGTCTTGATAACATTACAGCAAAGGAGTGGGTCTGAAGGAGTATGGCTGTGGTGGGTGAAGGAGGTCGATGGCATCATTGTTTTGCTGAGCAGAGGTAGAAGCCAACATCTCAATATCATATGAGACAGATGAGATACATCCTCCCACCCCCCTTGCACTGCCATCCACCCTTCCTCTTGCCACATACTCTTATAGTTATGAAATTACTGATAGGTTAAAGCTGCTATATCATACCCTTTCTTTACCTTGTTGAAGCAAAGAAAGTTGCTGTTTAATCTGTTTCTTGGCTTTCCTGCATGTACAATGGGCTACAGGTTTTATTGTAATCTTAGAATCATAGAAAATGAGGGTTGAAAGGGTCCAAAGGAGGTCATTTAGTCCAACCCCCTGCTCAAATCAGGACCAGCTCCAACTAAATAATTCCAGCCAGTGCTTTGTTGTGCTGGCCCTTAAAACCCTCCAAGGATGGAGATTCCACAACATCTCTGGGTAACTTGCTCCAGTGTTTTACTACCCTCCCTCCCTATTAGTTTTTCCTAATATCCAAACTAAACTTCCCTGCTGCAACTGGGGACCATTTCTCCTTGTTCTGTCATATGCCACCACTGAGAACAGTCTAGCACCATCCTCTTTGGACCTACACTTCAGGTAGTTAAAGGCTGCTATCAAATCGTGCTTCAGTCATCTCTTCTGCAAATGAAATAAGCTCAGTTCCCTCAGCCTCTCCTCAGCAGTCATGTGCCTTGTCCTACTAGCCATTTTGTTGCTCTCCACTAGACTGTCTTGAACTTGTCCACATCCTTTCTATAGTGGGGAGCCCAAAACTAGACACAGTACTCCAGATGTGGCCTCACCACTACTGAATACAGCAGAATAATCACTTTCCTCAATCTGCTGGAAATGCACAACTCCCTAACCTAATGCAGCCCAGTATGCTGTTAACCTCCTTGGCATGAAGGGCACACTGTTGACTTATACCTGGGTTCCACTGAAACCCCCAGGTCCTTTTCTGCAGAGCTGCTGCTTAGCCAGTTGGTTCGAAGCCTGTAGCAGTACATGGGATTATTTCATCCTAAATATAGGACTTTGTACTTGTCCTTGCTGAACCTCATAAGAGTTCTTTTGGCCTTATCCTCCAATTAGTCAAGGTCTCTCTGAATCCTAGCCCTACTCTCCAGCATATCTACTACTCTCCCCAGCTTGGTATTATCTGCAAACTTACTGAGGTTCACTCCATCTCATCTTCCAGGTTGTTGATGAAGACACTAAAGAAAACCAACCCCAGGACTGATCCCTGGGGGACTCCACTTGATAACGACTGCCAACTAGACCTCAAACCATTATTCACTACCTGTTGAGCCTGACGATCCAGCCAGCTTTCTATCCGCCTTACAGTCCATTCATCCAACCCATACTTCCACAGATTGCTTGCAAGAATGCTGCCAGAGACTGTATCAAATGCCTTACTAAGGTCAAGATTTATCATATTCGCTGCTTTCCCCACACCCATAAAGCCAGTTATCTCAACATAGAAGGCAATCAGGTTAGTCAGGCATGACTTGCTCTTGGTGAATCCATGCTGACTATTCCTAATCACTTTCTTCTCCTCCAAGTGCTTAGAAATGGATTCTAAATGGTGTTACCGAGAAGGCCCCGAGCGAGGGCGACATTACCGAGAAGGCCCCAAGCAAGGGCAGTGTTACCAAGAAGGCCCCGAGCGAGGGAGGCATTACTGAGAAGGCCCCGAGCAAGGGCGGCGTTACCGAGAAGGCCCCAAGTGAGGGCAGCGTTACTGAGAAGGCCCTGAGCGAGGGCAGCATTATCGAGAAGGCCCCAAGCGAGGACGACATTATTGAGAAGGCCCCGAGCAAGGGCAGCATTACTGAGAAGGCCCCAAGTGAGGGCGGCATTACCGAGAAGGTCCTAGAGAAAAGGGGCAGTGAAGAGCTGCAGGAGAAGGGGGCTGCACTTGAGAAGCACCAGGAAAGGGGGCAACATTGTGGAGAAGCACCAGAGAGAAGGCGCAGAGAGAGAGATAGGGCTGTGGAGAGCCTACATGCCAGAGAGAAGGTGGGGAGAGAGACAGGGCCGCGGAGAGACCACGTGCCAGAGAGAAGGTGCAGAATGAGACCAAACAACATCTATACCAGCTGGAAGGCTTAGGGCGTGGTAAAGGGGTGGTTGGAGCCATGCATAGCCCATAAGGCTAGGGCACCACGAAGCACCCATTTACAGGACAGGACCCACAAGGGGTCCAGGAGTCCACGGAGCCAGAGGTTACAGTGAACTATGTCCAAGAAGACGTAAGGCAGCCTCCCTAATATATTGGAACATCAAAGACATGGCGGGCGAGAATCTGAGGGTGCTCTTGAGCAAACTTGGCATGGGAAGGGGACCTTGATGAGATCACGGCCTTCCTGCAGGACCCCGCCGTGACAAAGTGGTGCATTGGCCGGGAACTTAAGGCCATGCACAGGGAAGGAACCCATGTCTTCAAGGAGGGGGAGATGAACCTTAGGGCTAGAACAAGAAGAGAGAGAGGTGTATAGAAAGGCAACGGCAACACAGACCTGAAAGGGGGATGGAGTAGGAAGGCACCATCCCTGTGACTGTACAAGGAGAAGTCGGAGGGCCCAACCAGGAAGGGAGTAAAACGAGACTAGGTTTGGCAGAGGCAGAGGATATGGAGGGCCTCAGACAGTAGAATTTTGCCTGGCTATTGCAGGTGGGTGAGTTGGAGGAAAAAAATTGCACAGCTGGAGTGGGAGCTAGAGGTAGGCCAATCCCAGAGAGAGCAAGCTGAGGCAAAAGCCGCTGGATTAGAACAGCGAGTACAAGCAGGGAAAAAGGAAGGAGGCTCCAAAGAAATCATGCACTTGCTAGCAGCGGAAGCTGAGAGAACTCGCGCTCTAGAATAGCTCATTGCGAATGAAGCCCAGAAGAGCTGGGAGAGGGAAGAGAAGCTGCCGAAGATGCAAAGAGAGATGAAAGCATGGACAGCAAGGTCCCAGGAAGCTGATACAACCCAGGCAGGGGAACAGAAGGAGATGCTGCAAAAGCTGGAGGTATCGAGAAGCCTAATAGGGGTCCTACAGAAAGAAGTACACAGCCAGGAGTACTGAATAAAGGGGTTGCAGGACGAGGTGGAGGACTGGCAGCAGAAGTGTATACAGGCAGAACAACTAGCTCAAGAGCTGCGGGACAAATTGCTTGAAAACCATGCTCAGACCGAAGAAAATGGGAAGGTGATCACACGAGAGATGGAAAAGGTAAAAGCATACATGGCCAATTACGAGGCACTGTGCGATCGAAACCTGTCCCTTGAGAAGGAGTTAGACGCCGGAGTGAGAGAGAATGATAGGTTACGGTCCCAGAAAGACCATCTTGGAGAACAGATACAAAGCCTTAAAACCCTCCTAGAGGATAGTGTGGCTAAAGAGACAGTGACTAACACCGAGAGGGAGCAGGCACAACTTCAAGTGCAAGCCTTAAGTCAGCAGGTCCAGGCCTTGGAGGCAGAAAATAAAATGCTTCAGCGAGGAAGCGAGCAGACGGCCACAAAAGGCCAGGATCCTAGGGAGTCAGAGGTGTCAGAGACAGCAAGCATAGCAACTCAGACAGATGCAGGACAGAAGGCTCAAGCGGAGAAGGTCGCAGATGCAATGCAAGAGAGGCTGGAGGTGCTGGGAGACAAACTGGCAGAGTGTGCGACCACGGCTAAGTCAGAATGCCTAGAGCAGCACCAGGAACTCGAGGTAGCCAAAAGGTCCTTGAGGGAAGTGGAGGCGCAACTAGTGACCTTGCAGCTGGAAAGCCAGAAAATACCAGAACAAGCAAGATTCACGGGAGACCAAGGACCAGAGAATCTAAGAGAGGAGGCCGAACCGGGACCACTTAAGAGAAGCAACCAAGAGAAGGGATTGGTAGGGACAAAGCCTACAGCCCTAGAAGGAGAGGTTCTACCAACACTCCTGGATGGCTGGAATAAGAGATGGGACCAATGGTTGGAGCATCATGCCAAAGAGATGAGACATATAAGACAACAGCTGAGGGAATGCTGTAGACCTCAAGCTAAGCAGGGAATTACAGTGCCCCATCAGAGGCCACCAGTGGAAGCAGCCCTAATAGAGGGAGGGAAAGGTGAACAGGCAAGCTCAAGGAGAGAGGCCAATAGTCTGGTTCACCAGGACTGCACACAGGAGAGACAAGGCATAGGGTGACATGGGCCAGAGATGAGCCTTAAGGAAAAGGGGTCAGTGGGACCCAGAAAAGAAATTCAGGCCAAGAAGCTAGAGACACGGGGAGGAGAACGATTACCTAAAGTAAGGGACAGGCTGGGGAGGAGACCTCAGATTTATGTGCAGAATATCCCAGGGCAGGTCAAGTGGTGGACTTTGAGAAAGCTTGTTGAAGCAAAAGTCAGAGGTGTGGCTTATGTAAAAATCTATAAAGGGCCTAAAGAAAGACTCACTGGCTGAGGAAAGATTGAGTTTTGGGAGGAAGATGATGTCCAGAGAGCATTGAGGAGACAATGGGAGATCTGGGGAAGGCTTCAGGATCTCCAGAGAGGCTATTAGGAGAAGCAAGCACCATCCCCTCAGGAGAGTAGTATAAGATTGTAGAGAGGCAGCAGCAAGGCACCAGACTACCATGTGTAGACCCTGAGATGGTGCAGAGTCCCTTGGAGGAACTGGATGCCTTTAAGTCGGCAGGCCCGGATGAGCTCCATCCGAGGGTACTGAAGGCACTGGTGCTATGTCTCAGCTGTGTGTTCTTGGGCAACCCTGGCACAGGATGCAGTCTGTCTGACTCACAAGGATTCACCCTCCTCCCTCCCCTCCTCTACCTAAACGAAACTGATTAAGATGCAGTGAGAGACACACCTAAGACCCTCAAGATAAGGGTGACAAGAGTGAAACAACTGCCCTAGGTCTCATTTGCATCTGAGATGGAACCAGATGACCATTCATTTACATGAGAGATGGAGAACAGAAAGCCTGAAGCAGAGACTGCAGTGAATTCTGGGACCAGAGAAGCATGGGAGCACTGCATGATGGGGAATCTGTGCTTCAAATGTTAATCAACCCATGTTCACACACACCCAGCTCAGCATTTATCAGACCAGTTCTAATCTGGATTTACTAAGGACTTTTCCCCCCAGACACACGCACACCTCTAAGTTTAATAGGCATCTCGGGCCGTACATTCCCTGGACCCACTATGGGAGGCCTATTTA
>NW_005842471.1:706009-730597 GCF_000455745.1 Alligator sinensis | reverse complement strand
GAAAGGGATCTTGGAGTCCTAGTGGACTCCAAGATGAACATGAGTCGGCAGTGTGACGAAGCCATCAGAAAAGCCAATGGCACTTTATCGTGCATCAGCAGATGCATGATGAATAGATCCAAGGAGGTGATACTTCCCCTCTATTGGGCGCTGCTCAGACCGCAGTTGGAGTACTGCGTGCAGTTCTGGGCCCCGCACTTCAAGAGAGATGTGGATAACTTGGAGAGGGTCCAGAGAAGGGCCACTCGTATGGTTAAGGGCTTGCAGGCCAAGCCCTACAAGGAGAGACTGGGGCACCTGGACCTTATTAACCTCCGCAAGAAAAGGTTAGGAGGCAACCTTGTGGCTGCCTATAAGTTCATGATGGGGGCACAGAAGGGAATTGGTGAGGTTTTATTCACCAAGGTGCCCCCAGGGGTACAAGAAATAATGGCCACAAGCTAGCAGACAGCGGATTTACACTAGACATTAGGAAGAACTTCTTCACAGTTCGAGTGGCCAAGGTCTGGAATGGGCTCCCAAGGGAGGTGGTGCTCTCCCCTACACTGGGGGTCTTCAAGAGGAGGTTGGATAGGCATCTGGCTGGGGTCATCTAACCCCAGCCCTCTTTCCTGCCTATGCAGGGGGTTGGACTTGATGATCTATTGAGGTCCCTTCCAACCCTAACATCTATGCATCCTTGAATCTATGCATCTAAGAAGAGATAGTGGACCCTAGAAGGCAAGGGGCTCAACCAACTGCTAGTTCAGCCTACCAAGGTTGGCTAATGTGGGGGGACTGTCCATGGCAGGGCAACTCCCAGGAAATCCCACGTGGTGCACCTTGAGGAAAAGGCATGCAGGAGGTGCCTTAAAACCTCTGCCTCTCTTCATCTAAAATGTTGGTGAGCCAAAACAAGAACCTAAAAGGACCAAGATGAAGGAGGCCAGAGGGACAAGAATGAAGACCCGCCTCAGTGAGTCTGGGTCTTCAGGGGGGAAGTGTGTCGCAAAACAGGTGCCCTGCTCCTAAGAAGGAAAAACTGCTATGGAAAGGACCCTAGCAGCGAGTGAATAAGGCGCCCAGCTGTTGGTTGCCAGTGCAACCGAGCTAACAAGCAATCACACCTGCCAGCGGTCAGCTGACTGTAAGGGACAGAACTTGGCACTTATAAAGCCCAGGGGCTGAGGCCAGGCTGGCAGTTCCCTGCCAACAGCCAAGGAGGGAGCGTTCAGCCATGTTACAAAGGAGAGGCCTGATAAAGGAGCTGCCTCTGTTACTGCTGAAAGAGAAAGGATCCCCGGTAGGATTGAGTGTTGTTATGGCCGGATGACTTCTGTTTACGTTATAGCCAAGAGGCTTTTGTTTGTGTTGCTTTTTGTTACACTGGTGGTTTGGGTGAGGCTACCAGGGGATGGAGGAGGCCTCATAGGGGACTCACACTAGTGTGGGTACCCCAGCGCCAGTGAGGGTGCAGCATTTGGGGTGCACAGATCCCAGCCCCAGACAGGGGCAGTTGAGAAGCCCCAGAGGAGGGATGTTGCTGAAAAGGCTCAGTGCAGGTGTGGTGAGCCCCAGAGAAGGGGGCAGCATTGTGGTGAGGCCCTGAGAGAGGGTGTCGTTACCGAGAAGGCCCCGAGCGAGGGTGGCATTACCGAGAAGGCCCTAAAGAAAAGGGGAAGTGAAGAGACCCAGGAGAAGGGGGCTGCGCTTGAGAAGCCCCAGGAAAGGGGGCAGCATTGTGGAGAAGCGCCAGAGAGAAGGTGTAGACCCAGACCGAACAACGTCTATTCCAGCTGCGAGGTTTGATGTCTGGTAAAGCGGTGGTTGGAGCCATGCATAGTCCATAAGGCTAGGGCACCACGAAGCACCCATTTGCAGGACAGGACCCACAAGGGGTCCGGGAGTCCACGGGGCCAGAGGTCACAGTGAACCATGTCCAAGAAGACGTAATCCATCCTCCCTAATATATTGGAACATCAAAGACATGGCAGGCGAGAATCTGAGGGTGCCCTTGGGCCAACTTGGCATGGGAAGGGGGCCTTGAGGAGATCGCAGCCCTCCTGCAGGACTCCGCTGTGACACATTCTTTCACCATTCACCCTCTCACACAGACACTCACGTACACAAGGCATATGAAGTTCATCTACTCATGTCAAGGAGGTAACAAGCGCAAAATGGAGTTTTAGTTGTTCATGCAATCATAGAGATACTATTTTCATTTATACATAATAAATAAAAAATAATACTACATAGCCACAAATTTTCAAAGATAGTAGCCAGCAGGGGCTCTTGTCCACATACTCAGCATTTAGTCACTAAAAATATTCCTGGTTTAAATTTTCTCTCATAGTTTAAAATGGCTAGATGAGTACCGTGGGACATGATTTACAACATAAGGGCTTATTATGCTATTGTAGCACGAACTGAACTAATGTAGCTAATGTTAACAGAAAGTGTAATAATAGTAAAATATAACCATGTTAGTCTTGTCCTGTAAGCAACTTGAGAACTCCATTTTGTATCCTTCTGCTTGACATAAGTGAATGAACTCTGCATAGCCTTTATGTATGACTGTGTGTAAAAGGGTGAATGGTGAGAGAATGGCATAGAGATGGGAGAAGAATATTTAACTGTTTATGTAAGCAACAAGGCACAAAATGTAAGTTACCAGTCAGTAAACTATTAATGAATGGCTGAAGAATCCCTTTGAAACTCGAGGGCTGTGATGGCTAGAACCAAAGTCATTAATAAGCAAATTATAGCAAAAAAAGATTTGCTTCTTGAGAGCATCTAGCAATGGCATAATAGTTAATATTAGCTAAGGCAAAGCTTGCAAGATTGTTTCCCACAGATGTATCCTTGTCTGTCATAAGTATAACCGTAATGTTAAAATTAACTGTCTGTACCAATCATAAGACTAACATGGGCCCCAAGAAGCGGAACTAGAAGACAAAACTGCAAACTTTAGCTGACCTAATGGTTCTTGCTTAAAGGTCAGTAAAAATGACAAACCTGACCACAAGGTATAATTAACACATTTCAAAAAATTCCAAAAGAAAGTAACAAAGTGGGTTGAATTTAGGCAGAGAAAATGCTAATCTCAGACCCCAAAGTGATGTGGTGTGATTTGCTTATTGGGTAAACCCAAGTTTAGGCAGTAATCTTTTATGATAATTTCTAACACTTTTTAACCCCATAGAGTAACAGCTGTAGGGTAAGATTGTGAGTGGCTCTAAAGTCAACAGGATAGGACAAGATATAAAGGAATACGCACATCAGGTGACCAGTAGGAAGAATGGAACAGCATGGTTATTGCTGTTCCAAGCCCAGACTCCAGACTCCCAGTGTGAGCAAGGATCAGATCCTGACTGAGGGAACTTCCCCAGTGCTCCCTCCAACAGCATGGATTGGGAATGCCTGACTTCACTGGATCAATTTGACATGTACCTGGCACTGAGGGACTATCAATAACTTGCCAACCAAGTGGGAACTCTCTGTCAATTTGTCTGTCTGTTTTTATTATACTGCCAACTTTTAACTTTTACTGTTATATTGTCTGTTTATTAGCTTAACCTTTTTATTAACTGTTATATGTGTAAACCATATTTTGCTGCTAAAACATATTTTTGTTGCTATTTTGCTGCTATAAGTAAAATTTATCTGTACTGTTATAAGTGAAACTTGTCTTTGCTTCACTCCCAACTCCACCTCCTCTATCCCGAACCAAAGAGCCCAGTGGTTGATACAGTTGCAGTGCCCAGTCAGCCTGCAACCAAACTGATACACTCACAGTGTCCAGTTGGCCAGTGACAGAGGGCACAAGGAAATAACAGAAGAATAAATGCTGCCAGACAGGCAACAATAATACTCCAAAGCTAAGATAAGCTAGAGATACAGGAAGAACAACCTCAAAAACAGAAGCTGGGTATGGAAAAACCCCAAAGCACTGAAACAAAGGATACCAACCCCTATAAAAGAACACTTTGAAAATTCCAAGTTGGGTGAGTCTCTCTCTCTACTGCTGTTTCATCAGAGCAACGATGCATCTGTTCATCCCGCTCCAGCTGTTATCTTTAAATCTGCTATCTTCAAATCATCATCATCTACTCAATAAGCCTGGGTTGGCCACCCTGGGCTGATATTGAGAAACTATTGCTGGTAACTATATCTGGTGTATGTGTGGATGAAATGGTTGTTTTGTGTCTGTGTATGCCTGTGTATAATGATGTGTATGATGATTTGTGTGTGTTTGTATGAACGGTGTGCCTGAACCTCTATGTCTAACTCATGTAATCAATAAATGCAGCACCTTGCCTTATCCCCCTTTATAAAGTCTCACTCATGATTTGAGCAATTGGCAATTTGTGTAACACTATGACTAGTAAAAAGTGCTAGAGGGCATGTCAGAACTATTTTACCCTCCTGTCCTTTCAGTCCTACCTTACTGCCAGATGGCGCTTTAGGACAAAAAACACCCAGCTATGGGAATGCTGCCACTCTCTTGTCCTGGGTGTAAGTTGCATAGAGGGCTCGGGGGGGGGGGGGGGGGGGGGGGCAGGGGAAGGGCTGATGGGTGATCAGGGAGGCTGAGGTGTGAAATCTTTCCCTGCAAAGCTCACACCCAAGTGCTCAGGGGCTCTTTTTTTGGCACCAATCTTTTCTGTGCAAAGCCCCTCAGGTCTCCCCAAGTGTACACAATCATCTCCCAAGGCTGGGTGAAGCGGGGGCACCCTTTGGGCAGCACACTGTTTCCACAGGGCGCTGGGTGTGGGGGTACCCTTCAGGCTACCCCCAAGTGCTTTCATGCAAAAGCACCCCAGAGACTTCCTGCCTTCTGCCTTGCTTGCCCTGCTTCCCCCCAATTTTTTGGTGCTTTATGCAACAGCTTCCCTCTTTTCTTGCATGCTTTTTTTGCACTGGATGCTGGGTTTGAGGTACCTTAGGGCTACAAAAGTGTACACAAGCATTGCATCTCCCACACACCCACTTTACAAAGCTGCCCTAGCAAATATTTTTCACCACTACTTTTTGCACAGGGAATAGTTCTGTTTTGGGGTTTTTGGCGGGCTGTGCTTTTTGCACACTTTTGCAGCCCATGGTGCTTTCCATGCCTGTACCAGACTGTCTCGGGCGGGTGGGGGGTGGTTAACACCAGAATGAGGCTGGTGTCAGGGGGTGGCTCTAAATTCAGACTCAGCCCAGTGGGAACCAATTCAACCAGTTCTACACTTGTCCATGTCTAATGCAGTCCAGTGTATCCTCAAACAAGAGACTTCTGAGGCAGATGGGACAAATGGCCAGCATGACGTAATACCTGCAGTGAGGTGAAGAAAGAAAAAACTGCCCCGGCACAATGAATGTCACCCCCTCCTGTCAATCACCACATACACAGTGGCCAGAATCAAAAGGCTGCGCTGTGGGGGATGGTGCTGGTTACCAGGCTATTGTCAAATCAATTACTCTATTACAGTTTGCAGTCATGTCCCCAAACCAGTTTTATACCTGCTTATCTTCTCAAGTTGCCTGCCATCACAAACCCAACCCCCCTGCCACCCACCCAACACACCCCCTCCCCTCCATCCTGCATCCCACACAGAGACCTCCCTGAGACCCCCTTATGAACTCATTATACAAGACAACTTTTTATAAGATGGATTTTATTCAATGAGAAAGGAATATGAAATGGAACATTAATGATAAAAAGGGTCAATTCACACAATTACAGAGCACATTCTCCACATAGAGTGGCACCTGTATGTGCCACCAGACAATTTCTGATCACAACACTTCTCCCACTATTTGCCTATATCTCTAGCCCTGCACTTTCAACTGCTTCTCTGCTGTTTAAGGTTGCAGCTTGTGTCAATTCTCTTAACGGATTACTCCAAGTGTCACTGAAGACCTCACCCCTGGTTTCACTGATATTATGTAGGGCGCATGCTGCCACTACGTATGGGGTAATGTTATCAGCATCAACTTCTAGCCTGTAGCTGAGTGATCTCCAATGGGCTTTCAAGCACCCAAATGCACACACTACACTCATGCAGCAATTCTTTAGCTGCTTGTTGAACAGCAATTTCTGTGAGTCACTCACTTGCCTGGCATACGGCTACCCACTCAAGCCAGGGCAGGAGTGGGTAGGCTGCATCAGCTAGTATCAGGGGGGCACTAAAACACCCCAGATGACAACCTCCTCCAGTCCTGGGGCATATTTGCCCTTGTCCATCATCTCAGTTTTGAAACACATGAACGTTGTGTGCGCTTCCTGCCCATCCCATGCCTCTGTGGTCTACGATGACTTGCAGAATCACAGAAGGAAACCCCTTTCTGTTTATGAGTAAATGTTTGTCCTGGGACTGGTTTAGGACAGGAATGTGCATGCTGTCAAGTGGTCCCACACAGTTAGGGAAGCTCATTTTGTGGTATCCTTCCACCACCTCCTGGGGGTTACTGCGACATATGAATTTGTTTGCTGCCAGGTCCTGTAGCAGTTGGAAAACCTCACTGATGGTCCTTCCAGCAGTGCAGTAAGCCACACCAAACTGATTCACAAAACGGTGCAAGTTTTTGGAGTGGCCAGTTTCATGATGGCCATGGCAACAGTCTTCTCTGGGCTGTTGGATTTCTGCATGACAGTCATCTGATGCTGGATGTGCAGGGTCAGCAAGCTAATGATGTGAAAGAATGTCTCTTTGCTCATTCTGAATGTTTTCAGCCACTGGTCACCATTCCATGTTGACATGACTAGTCTGTCCCACCAGTCTGAGCTACTATTGTGTGCCCATATCTCACAAGGTTTGTCCTGAATGTATGTTCAGAAAGTAGGTATAGTCTTTGGCAAACACGCTTTCTGTTTGTTGCAACATGAGAGCAGCTTACATACTTCAAGTAACAGCCTCCTCCTCACAGCAAGCTCTTGGCTCTTCAAGAGTTTTAAGACCACACCAGAAGTACATCAAGTTTCTAAGTCCCATCAGTAGAACCATACGTCTACGATGGGAATGTTCTACAGCCTTCCAGATTAACCTATGCTTTCTCCATAGTCCCTCAGGATTTGAGGAAGACATTGTCTTTAGCAAGATTTTGGGCTGTGGAGTGACCTCTGTCTCAAATGTCTGCAAAAGTCACTCTCCTAGATTAGCATGAAACCACTTCTGTCATTTACATGTTAATAGCTACTGAAACCATGTGCTCCCTGCAACTGAAGGTTGCCTGTATTTCTTGAAAACCGCTGATATGTTACCACATACCAAAAATGGGAGCCTGTGTGCTCAAACACTCTTGAACAGAAATACATGTTCCATACATGACAGAGCTCTTCTATATCACCACCTCCATCCCTCCCGCCCACACACACTGTAAGAGCAAGCCTTGATCACCCTTGTGGAAAATGCACAGAAAGGATTTGTTTTGGTCTGCATATCTAAAGGAAATGAGTGTCTTTGAGCCATTTAAACAGTTCAAGGTGTCTCACCTAAAGTGATCATCCAAGATTTTCAAGAATTTCCAGCATAATAGTAGTGTGAGTATGCTTCTGAATGCCATGGGCTAGACTATCAAAAGAGAAGAATTGCCTCAAAAGTCTGGAGATTGGACAAATCACACTTCTTTTATGCATCTCTTGATAAAAGGTTCACACATCCCAGAACAGGTCCTAGAACAGTTCCTAACAGCAGGTGCAGGCTGTAGTGTGTATGATCTGCTCTGCTTAACATTTTGTTGGCCATGGAGGGGAGCAAAAAAGTCAAATTTTGAAAGATGTGATGGATCCTTCGCAAGTATGGGGACAAAACTGGACTTATGCAGAAGCTGAGGCACTGATTGACATTTGGAGTGAAGGGAACATCATGACACAACTGGGAAGCCATGGGAATAAACCAGTTTATGTCTCTATTTCTGAACAATTAGAGAAACCTGGCATCAAACATGACTGGAAACACTGTTGCAGTAAGATGAAGGCCTTAAAGTGTGCCTTCCATCACATGGCAATAATTCTTGGTCCAGTGCCTCACATAGAATGATTCCATTTTACAACAAGCTGTCTATCATCCTTAAATGAGATGCTTCAGAGGTTTGTGTGACTGAGTTTGGGAAAAGAGGTATCCATCATGAGCAACCAGAAACTCCCTGGCACCGAAGTACTTGTCAAGCCACAGCTACTTTGCAAGTTCCATGCAATCAGGCTCCTCCTCAAGAACAGAATCAGTCACAGACCAATGACCTCACTTGGGACTGCTCAAGGGACCTCTTTGGCATGCAGCCAGAAGTGAACTCCCCCTCTATCATACTCAACCCACATGTTTTGGTACCAGACACCCAGGAGACTCAACTGACGCTTGAAAGAAATAACTCTCCTGTTCATGATGAGGAAGAGGAGGACTCCAACTCAACCATCATTGTGTTGCAGGACTCATCAGGTTCCAAAGGGAGTACTGAGTCAGGGAAGGCAATGGCAGAGTCCTGAGATGGAGACTCCAGTATCCTTGTGAATGGTGACTTGTAATTAACAGTACTGGTATTAGTAGTGTTCTGGATTTTTGGTTTTACAGATTTACACTCATATATATAAATTAGGTGTGGGGGGTAGAGGGAGAACACGGTATAGTGCTGCTCCCTGTGGCAGACGCTGCACCCAGGCACTCCACATGTCCCTGCACGACTGTAGCCACTTGCAGGGGGAGCAGAGCTCCAGGCTCTCACCCCATGCAGGGCTGCTGCAGCAGGGGCTGGCTGCTGCAGCCACCTGTGAAGGTAGATGGTTTTTGGTACAGTGTGGGCACATAGCTGAGTGGGGCGCAGATCTTGGTTCAACGTGCACCCCAGGAAGTGGGGTGCATGCTGTGGTACTGGGACAAATATTTCAGGGGTATGGACTTAGGAAGATAGTTGGGTGAGAGATAGTAGGCTGCCAGTTGTAATTCTTGAAGTGGCAGTCCTGCTAAAATAATTTAAGAATGACTCACTGACTTTACAAATGTTCAAGAACTGGTTAGAGCTTTCTTTTTGTCTATAGACAGGCGCTTCTTCATCTTCAACTTCAAGAGAAGCTGTTAATGCTCAATGTCAATGTAATTATCAAAAAAATCAATGAGAAGCTAAGCAAAGTGTTCTTCATGTACTGACAGAGGTGTCTGAAAGCATTGCTACATTCAGTGCAGAAATGACATCTAAAATGAAAGATGTGTTCAATGTCTTAAAAAGTAGTGAGCAAGCCAATCTGGAGGTTATGAAATCCACTAGTAATGAAATGGTACAATGTTTTAAGGAATTTAATCAGCAGCTTGGTCTCATTTTTTTCGGGAACCAAAGGTTCAGACAGGAGTTTGTAACACAGCTTCATGAATGCTGATGTACTCGGAGAAGCACTGACAGTTGCCCACCCAAAGAAACTCTCCAATCTCTTGCAAAGGAGAGCCATGCCTCCTGTAGCCACAAAGGAGACCCCCAAGTCACTTCAAGGATAATAAGGAAGAGGAGGGTGATGTTTATGTGACCTGGGGAGGGTGCAGGAGGTTGGCATCACTTGAAGGAGCAGGTTCTCATCAATAGAGTTTTCTATGACCCCCCCGGGATTGATGTGCTTTCCCCTCCCCTCCCTCATGTACTACCAACCCACTATTCACAAAGCAGATTGCACTTCAGTGTACTGGGGGCTGAGTGAGGTCTGTATGACCTTGTTTAGGTTCACAATCTATATCTCTCTTTTCTCTCTACCTACTTTAGGATTTTTTTTTTAAATCTCTGATAGAAATAAAGTATCCCAGAAGGACTTTGAAAAGTGTCCTGTATTTTTATTATCTATACAAGAAGCTAGGTGAAAATCTTTAGTAGCACTGGATGGGGGGGATACAGGGAGACACCTGATAATATTAATCCCAAAGTTGGTGACAGCCAGCTTGGGGCCAGCATGACCAAGGCTAGTGTCTTGTGTCTGAGAGGTACACCCCCCCCGCCAACCAGGCACTTGCACATGTACACTGTCTGGGCTCCAGAGGTAAACAGGGGGCCTGCCTGTCCAGAGGTACACAGGGTGGGGAGGGCTGGGATTTGCAGCTTTGCTTGCACACAAGCCCAAGGACTTTGCAAACTGTTCCACCTTCTCTTCCCACCCTTTTCCAGCCTGGCACCAGACTATTAGGGTAATGATATGGATTTTGGGGAGCACTTAGTGTGCAACTGAATGAATACTTTTTCTGGTGTCTCTGCAAAAGCTACTGGTCACAAGGCTGGATGATATATTAAAAGTAACTAACTTTGCTAATGCTTAAGTAAGTGGATTCTGAACAAAAATATAAGGTGCAAAGTGCATGATGTGTTGTGTAAAAATAGGATATGGACCAATGGCTATCATTAGGGGACAAAGCAGTCGTACAGCCTTGGAGATGGTGCTGAAGTCAGCAAGAAAAACTAGAAAGAACCAGCAAGAAATCACAATTGACCGGGAGAAGATGGGGGTCAAAGTCTTATGCATGCGCTCTTAGCAGAGAAGCATGTAAATGAAGGAAATGCATAAGCAATACCATGCTAATGAAGCATACAGTAAACAGAAGTGGAGCTTGAGATGGGAGGAGAAATGGGTGGAACCAAAGGAGGGACCAGGGCAGAGTTAATATTAATAAGTATGAACCAAGGTGTATAAATGTGGAAAAAATTATTGTTCAGGGCTGCTCCCCAGTTTGTTGGGTTTTTTTGGGAGCTAGTCCAAAGCTGTCTCCATTCTGAATAAAGCTGTTGCGAGCAATGTGTGCTGGTGTTTGCTCCCTGCTTGCTCTGGCTAATGAGTAACAGGATCCATGGGCAACTGGATCATCATCTCCCTAGTCATTGCATGCCACATGGAGTCGGGGTCTAACACAGACTGTCTGGTTTAGTTTCCATTCCACACCAAAACGAGGCTGCTGCTTGAGCACTATAAACTGGGTAAACAGAGGTCAGGGTGCATGTTCACTGTATCAACGTGGGAGGTTTGAGGCTGGTGAGAGATGAAAGCACACAGCGGGGGCAGCGAAGGACTCATCCCAGGAATGAGACTTGCCCCTGTGGGGGGCACAGCAATGCAAATTCAGGGTTCATGAAGACTGCAGGCTGATCAAGTGGTGTTCAGTAAAGTTTTGATGTCCGCACCTCTGCTGTGATGTGTGACTCAAAAGAGGACATGGTGATGTGCTACACTACACCATTGGTAAGTGTCACCTGACACTTGTCTGTGCCCTGAAGGTCATCCTTAGGGGGGCGCAAATACAAGCTATCCAACTTCCTTCCCCCTCCACCACAGCCGCGGCATGCAGGATCAACTCTATACGGTGCGGGGGGGTGTTGGTTTATTTGCCCTAGGGCCTGCCTAGCACTGTCCCTTTTCCAGCCCGTCACCACACTGTATGAGGCAGCCTGCACCCTGATAGGGTGGGGGCATTGTTTAATTTTATTTATTGTTTAGTATTATTTGTTTACTTTCATTAGTTCTTTTTCTTATTATTTATTTATTTATTTTATTCTTTAGTTTTATTTATTGCTTATTATTCATTTATCTATTAAAGTATTTACTGTATATATTTTAATTGTTTATTATTTATTTATTGTTTAATTGTATTGTAAACGTGGCTGGCTTGTGGAATTTTGGTGGTGTCAAGGAAGGTACTTGAAGTGCCCAAGAGGCACTACAACAATACAAATCCCTATGCTGTTTTAATCCTCCCTCCCTCCAGTTTTTAGATCCCCTTCCACTGTTATCCACATTGTGATCCCTCTTGCAACAGAGGCAGAAAGAGAAAGGAAGAAAGAAAGAGAAAATGAAGAGCAACAAGACAACACTTCCTTAAGGATTCATTCTCTCAACACTATTCTGATGCATTCTAATCATAGTTGACTTCCATCCTGCCTGATAATCTAAAAACAGGTAATACTAATAGTAGGCAGCTATTAATATGAGTTTGTAATAATAGTAATATTAATGACAATTTATTAATGGTCAATTCTCTTAAAACCAGGTAGATCTGCCTTATCTCCCTGAACACATGATACACATCACTGGCCTCCATCATATGTATGTAGCCAGCTCTGGTTGGGAGGGGGTTGCATTGTTTGGCTCAAAGTTATTGTAAACAGGGCTGGTGCAATTTCAGGGGCATGAAGCAAAGTACTTGAGGTGCAGAAGGGGCACCAATACAAATTATTTTTATCCTCCCTCCGGTTTTCAGATCCCCTTCCACTGCTAGCTGCAGGCTGATTGAATCATTCCTGTTGGTGTGACAAGAGGCAGAAAAAGAAAGGAAGAAAGAAAGAGAAAATGAAGAGCATTATAAGACAACACATCATTCATTCTCTCAACATTCATTCTCTCAACAACTACTATGATGCTGTGGCAGAGCACTGTGTGTGTCTGCCACTTTAAGGCCCTGGAGCTGGCAGCCTCCAGGTGCCTGACGAGGGCAGCCATTTTGAGGTATGGGCTGCCTATATAAACAGGGCAGTTTGGCTGCAGGAGGCTAGGCAGCAACATCGCCTGGCCGAAGGGTTGCTCAGAATGACCCGGAGGTAAGGGGGAGCTGCAAGGGGATGGTAAGGAGGCTCCTGGTCCTGGGCATGACCTGAAACTGCACCCTGCTGGGAGTGGGTAGCCTGGTGAGGCTCTCAGTGGCGCAGGAGCCCACAGGAAATGCCAGGCCAGTTATCACCCTGGTGAAAGGTGGGTCTAGGCGCCTTAACCCCTAGCTCCCACCACCACTGGGTGGGTTACTCTTGTGTTTGTTGGGGGGCCCGGAGGGCCAGTGTTGTGAGGGGCCCAGAGAGGGCGGACCCCGAAAATGTGAATGAGTACCGGGCGTGGTGCTGCGGTTGCTCCTGGGAGAAGAGGAGTAGTGGCACGGTGAGGCCTGGAGACAGAATGAGGGGCTAGAGACCCAGCCCGAAGGAAAGAGTACCCTCAACTGGCCCAAGCTGGGGCCAGGACCAGGTGGGTCAAAAGGGCCAGGGGCCCACCGCGAGGGATGCCTAGGAACCGGGGGCCTGGGGTTCTGACTGGCCTGGAGGTGGGCCAGGGCTAGTAGCTGAAGGTCCCGGGGGGACCATGCCCGAGAGGGGAAAATAGCTTTGGGGGGGGAGCTAGGTAGCCTGGATGACGGCGGAGTGGCCGCCTGATAGGAAAGGATCATAGAGGGGTCCTGTGTGGATAATTCTGGGGCCCAGTGTGGGGCCGGTAATTATGTGAACACCATGATGCCATCTGCGAGGCTTGGGCTGCGATATTGGGGAGGCAGGAGCCGCAGAGAGTGCCCCCTGGCATCGGGGCACTAGATGGGCAGCCTCCTGCTTAATTGACATCTTAATTGAATCAATTATCATCAAAGGCATGGCGGGCGAGATAGGCGGGCAGTAGCCCCAGAGACAGGTGGGCGGGCCGTGGAGATCAGCCCCGAGGAGGCCCCCCTGTCACAGATGCATTCTAATCGTAGTTGGTTTTCATCCTGCCTGCCTGACAGACTTATAATATAATAACAGATAATACTCACAGTAGGACACAGCTATTAATTCCAATAGTAATATATTAATAATAGTTAATAGTAATACTAATATTAATGGTGATTTATTAGTGGTCAATAATGTTTTTAATGATTCAATTATTTTCAAAGCGGGTAGATCTGCCTTATCACCCTGCACACATCACACACATCCTGGGACTCTACCATATATCTGTTGCCAATGTTCTATATACTTCTGTTATATATAGGATTACAATTACAGTTTGATTCCTTTCCTTCAGAAAGCAGATACTGAGCATAAGGCAGGTGATTATTAGGGCTGTGCAAAATGGCACCATTGCATTTTGACTTGTGTTTCAAGGTTTTGACGGAACATCATTTCATTTTGAATTTAGTTTCAATTTGAAACTGCTGTTCCATTTCATTTCATCAACAGTGATGCTGTTTCAATGCTGTTTTGATGTTTTGCCCATAGGCTAAACGTCAAAACAGTCAAAATAATCTCTCTCATCTGGCAGGCAAATTGGGAGCCCGCAACTCCAGGAAGGCTGCAGCAGCTGTGCCAGTCCTCACGGGGTTGCAGACCCCCCATCTGCCTGCCAGATGAGGGATGGAAGCCGGGTGCTGCCACCTGGGACCGGGGAGCTGGGGAAGGGAACTGAGCCCCATCACTCAGTTTGGGCCTCCCCGATCAATCAGTTCTCTTTCCCAGCCCTACAATCATGCTGGGGAAGACAGCTCAGCCCAGCTGAGCTGAGTTCTCCTCCCCAGCACTATGATTGGGCTGGGGAAGGGAACTGAGCCCAGCTGGACTGAATTCCTTTCCCCAGCCCAATTGTAGTGATGGGGAGGGAGCTCAGCTCAGCTGGGCTGAGTTGCCTTCCCCAGCCCAATCACAACGCTGGGGAGGGGAATTTAGCAATCTTATAATAATGCTTGTAATAGATTATTATAGCATGTATGCCATTAACAATCTTTTTTGCTACAGTGCAGTTCTTTCTTGGCATGAGAACACTGCCTGCTTCCCAGCCTTCTCCTTGGTAGCCAGGACCAGATTAAGTAACATTTTTATTTAACCAGAAAGTTGGTATCATTACTCTTTCTCTTCCACCTGTAAAACATGTAACACCTTCTTCTTGGTTGAAATCACCCACATCTCCCTCTTGCAAAATCTTTTAAAAACTTCCATTTTAACTTTTTTTTAATAGCTTTTGTTCAATACCATCTTCTTGGTTGCTGACCAAAGACCTCCCCAGAGTTTCACCCTTGACACCTCAGCAAGCAAACAAGCAGACATGTCCCGACATGACCTCCACATTGCGGGTAGTAGGCTCTTCACCCCACTTGCCCCTGTGCCTTATGACACCTCTCGGTTGCACCCTTGTATCTTTGGAATCCTTACTGGGAGAAAGCTTCTTGCTAAGTGGTGAGAACACTGCCTGCTTCCTGACCATCTCCTTGGGATCCAGGACCACTGCAGTGGCAGAAGATGAGGCTTTGTCACTGGCTTTGGTGCAAGTATCAGCACTTGCCCTGTGCCACAAAGCCTTCTTGTTGGTTGCTGGTGCTTGGAATTTTTTTTTTTTTCATCAGTGCTGACCACAAAGGCTTCTTTGGTTACTGGTGGGTGGGAATTGATGAATGGCTAGGCTCCCTCCCTATATCTTGCCCACTGACCACTTTAGTAGACCAACCAGCCAGTACCATTGGTATAGGATATAGGATTTCAAACTGGGCAGCTTCACTTTTTTGCTGTGGTTTACACATACTCCCTCCCTAGCATCTCCTTTGTGGTTGCTGGCTGCTGACTGGTGGTCCTTACACAAACACAAACCCACCCATAAGTCATTCAGTTTAGAGCAGTCAGTTTCTCTGAACTGCAGGAAATCTCTACATTTTCTAAGGAGGCTGTGGCTTGAGTTTCTCCTCTGAATGGTGGAGGGAGGTTTTCAGTTACTGAAGTTGTGGAAGCTGAGTTGCTATGGCCCAAACTTTGCACAAGTTCTGGAGGCCCACATAATAGTCTTCTCTCCCTCCACCTGGTTACTGGCCACGTCCTGCATCAGTACCAGGCTTGTTCACATTTTGGTGTAAGCATCACCTCTCCATTCCTTAATATAAAAAATTCTTCTTGGTTGCTGGAAAAGACCTCCCCTCCATGATGCTCTGACGTACTGCCTCCCTAGCAACTCCTTTATGGTTACTGGACAGGTCTCAGAAAATACAGTTCTGCACTGCAGGAAATTGCTACATAAAATCCTCATTGACTACTGTAGTAAGTGTGCTTTTAAAAATAATTATTGCTATAGTAGTCTATGAAGATTATATGCGATTAAGCCACTGATCTGGACCTGAGTAGGCCCCAACCATGCGTGGGGGGCCCCCACCTGAGGTGGCCTCCTTTGGATGGGCTCCCCCCTACCCAATCCTGCTGGGTGGGACATTTTCTGTAACCGGAAAGGGGTGCAAGATGCCTCCCTCCCTCCACCCCTCTCCTCCACCCACCCACCACCTGGGGGCCCCCTCAACCCTGCCTGCCTGCCTCCATGCATCTCTCTTGACCTCCCACCATACAGTCCTCCATCCATCCATATCTACAGAAGGGACACGGGGGCATAATTGTGAATTGGTGTTTTATGATATGCATGGCTGTAGTGTAAATTGTATTCTAAATTGTATTGTATTGTGATTTCTCAATGGAATTGATTGCAATTCAATTCAGTGTGAAAAAAATGAGGAAGAAAGATGAGAACGAAAAAATTATGATTTGTACTTGCTCCTGCTTGATTTCATGGATCTGGGAGGCAGAGAGGCTGGGGGGTTGGAGACCGGCCAGGGGAGGGGAGTGAATGTGGTTGCTTCCCTGGCTGAACACAAACAGGGCCCATATTTCAGATTGGTTGGCCTCTCCTTCAGGCACCTCTCAATAATATGTCTGGGGATAGCCATTTGATGCAAAATGTCTGGATAATCAGCCACATACATGTGGCTATGCATCCAGAGACAGAGTACCTCTGGATGTGCAAATACCAAAAATTCATGGTATGTTTTCAAAAGACCAGGTGAGCAGGAAAAAAAGAGAATATGTCAAGACCTAGGACAAGCAGGCCAACTATTGCAACGCTTACAGAATGCTCTCTGAAACGTGAGCAGTTATTGCATTATAATGCTATAATCCAACCTCTACCATATGCATTATAATGCATTTTAAAGACTTAATAAAGACTTTCTAAAAGCTAAAGGCTAAAGGCCTGACTTGCTTGTTAATGTCTTTTTCTTATAAGATGTCTCTGACTGGAACGCACCCTAGCTAGCACTCTAAAATGCTCATGTGCCAGCAACTTTTCACCCTGCAAGTCTTTGCAAGTATTTCAAGTAACGTAATGCCCCCCACCTCACCCCACCCCACTCACACACATACACACAGCATCCCTACCACTGAGATGAGTGCAGTCTCCAAAAAAAACCCAAACCTCCCAAAGAAAAAATTACACACCCATTATAGTAGAACTAAACAGTTTAATGAATTTCAAAAATAACTAAATTGACATTTATATAAAAAAAATACAAAATGTAAGAAAAACACAAATGTAAAACAAAAAAACAGGCAATTCACTTCTCTCTCCCACTCCTCACTGGCCTGTGGGCTCATCTTTGGTGAGTTCCACCCACAAAAGTTTTCTGGAAGGAGGAAGGAAAAAAGAAGAGGTAAAAAAGGATTTTTCCAACCCCATCTCCCACGTGTGTGTGTGTGTGTGTGTGTGTGTGTGTGTGTGTGTGTGTGTGTGTGTGTGTGCGCGCGCGCACGCACGCACGCACACACAGGGTCAGTGAGACATATTACGTAAATATACCCCAGGAAGCTGCATTACCTGGATACTGCATCTGGCAAGCAGTGTCTTGGACTTGTGGCTCTGGAATGGAATGTGATGCAAGTTCAAGTTGCAATATTGAAGGAAGTAATGTAACCACTCACTCCCTTCCCACAAAGTTTCAAAATAGTGAAGAAAAATTACCATTCTGTTGTAGCCATTGAGAGCCATGGCCACTGCTACTGCACTGGCAGACAATGGGGTGTGAAGGGGTCGGGGTCATAGCAGGTGCAGGGTACTGGGGGAGATGAGGCTTGAGGACAGTGGGGTACATGGGTGGTGGGGAAAGGACATAGGCAATAGGTGTGGGGGAAACACTTAAGAGGGGGTAAAAAAATATATTTTTGACCCATTAGGTTTTTTTAGTAATAAAATTGAAAAGTAATAAAAAAGACAGACAAAAAAGCAGACATGTCCCGACATGACCGCGGAGCAGGGAAGGGTGAAAAAGGAGGGAGGGGTGAGGAGTGAATAGAGGGTAGGCTCAGGGCTGCAAGGCAGCAGCTCAGGTTCTTTCTGACCCCACTCTGGTAGAAAGGCAGGCAGCCTGGAGTCGCAGGCTAGAGACTAGGCAAAGATATCTCAGCAATACAGCTATTGCCTGCCGTGTAGGAGACCTGGGTTCAGTTTGGTTCCTAGCCAGGGCAGCAGAGGGTTGAGTTGCTTTCAAGATGGAATCCTTGCTAGGGAGTGGGTTAGCCCTCACCTCTTTCACCTCGCCCTACTGGGGTGCCTATGCCTCAAATTTTGTGGGATCTGGTCCTCATATTTTGAGAAACCCTGCTCCCTCATAGGTGGCTACCCCTCCCATAGCACATAACACCTGCTAAATCCCTTCCATTGGAGAGGGGGTGCCTCATCTGTGTACCACTCAGGTTACATTTTCCACCCAGGTTACCCCTACCCTCCCAGCCCTGCTGGTACCCCTCACTCCTGACCTGCCCCCTCAGCCCTGCCAAACCAAAAACCCAGTTCAACAACAAGTAATTTTATTTAGCCTGAGTCTTGAACTGCCTGACCCATAATTTGCCCCAAAGTACATGTGAACACAGGGAGCATTCCAAACAATTTGTATTTTTCATTAATCTGAACCTTGAACTGAATCACCAGTAAAAAATTGCATAATTGTCCCCTGGAGTTTTGTTGAAGAATTGCAATAGAGAGTTAATGGATTTCCATGGATTTACAAGTGAGCCCAAGTGCCACCTGATGGTGCAATAGGTGCAAAGCAGGAAAAACTGTTTTGGGGCATAAGTCACATCCATGTTACAAATTTAAAATGATAAAAATATATCTCTGTGGCAGCGAGGCACCCCCACAGGCTCCCGGAGAAGAAAGAGGGAGCCTCAAACCCCAGAAACAGCACCCCCCCCTCCCCCCCCATGGGGAAAACTTACCTCCCACTGGGCAACCAGAGCAGGAGCAGGAACTGCGGCCACGGCCACGCGAGCCGGTATTACACAGGCTGTTTAATCAGCTGTTTCCCAGGCGGGGAACAGCTGCACCAATTGCAGCGGCCATTCCAGCCACTGTGGGAAGATTTAAAAGCCCCACCAGAACCCGGGTGGGGGGAGACCGGGAGAAAGAGCATGCTGGTGGGTGCTCCCTCCTTCACGAGAGAGGAGCAGCACAACCGGTGCAGCACCAGCAGGCAGAGCAGGGGAAGCCTTTGAGCCCCCTGTAGGATGCTGGGGGAAAGGAAGCAGCTCCACATCCCTCTCCTCCCCAGGAGTCTTTTTAAAAAAAAAAAAAGAAAAAAGAAGGAAAAATAAGAGTGAGAGAGAAGAGGCGTAAGAACAAGGCACCCTACTCTGAGGCACTGCAGTAGGTGCTAACTTATGCATAGATAGCCTGACAGCCTCAAGGCAGGGAAGGCTACATGTCAGGCAGGAGGGACAAATACCAACCGAGCCCACCCGGACATGGGA
Organism: Alligator sinensis; assembly: GCF_000455745.1. NCBI lineage: Eukaryota > Metazoa > Chordata > Crocodylia > Alligatoridae > Alligator > Alligator sinensis. Next base: position 711,337 of record NW_005842471.1, on the reverse strand, counting down.
TCCATCTTGAAGTCGGAGCCCAGCAGAACATTGTGCCTAAATCGTGAGCACTGCCATTTCCCAGGAAAGCCCTCCCAGGAAGGAAATCTCCATTGAACCCTCTCTCTTTATAAAAATACCATCAAATTGTGGCAGGTGAGTTGAGAGGAGGGGCTACACATCCGGCAGACAGTGCAACATGCAAGGCCCCTGTTGTCACACTTTCATGGAAGGAATTCATTAGGTGAAACTAAAACAAGCAGATGGTGTTTTAAAGTACCACAAAAAAAATCTAAAACAATAAAATCAGCTGATAACATGGATACACAGACATGATTTAGCTAGCTTAATCATGATTTTTGTCACGTGGACACAGGAAAAGTGTAATGTAGAAACAAGAGAGTTGGCATGTGAACAAGCGCCCCAGCTCTGCAATCATATCAGCCAACTCCCTCAGCACCCTTGATGGGCAATTGACTAGTATTCTTATACTCCTCCCAAGTTTTGTCCAAGCTTCCACTTCTTGAAAGCTTCCTTTTTGTATTTAAGCTCACCAAAGAGTATTTGCTAAGTGTGGTAGCCAAAACCAGAGGGGTTATGATCATGAGCAATAAAGATATGCTCTTGGAGACATCCAGGCAATTATTTAGCAGTTAAGATTAGCTAATGCAAAGCTTGCAAGTTTGCAACCCGCAAGTGGAATTTGTCTGTCACAATTTAACCAAAGTGTTGAATCTAGCTGTTTGCACTGATTGTGAGACTGACTAGGCCCCAAAAAATAAGCCAAACTACAAGATTAGCTGATCTAACAGGGTTTTTAAAGGTCAGCCATAACAAGATCTGACCACCTAATATAATTAGCACATTCCTAGGAATCCAAGGAATAAGAAGTTTGAGTTTGGGCAGGTAATGCTAATTTCAAACCTCAAAGTAATGTGGTGTAATTTGCTTATTGGGTGAACCTGAGTTTGGGCGGTAACCTTTCATGATAATTTCTAACACCTTTTGATCCCATAGGGCAACAGCTATAGGGCAAGACTGTGAGTGGCTCTAAAGCCAACAGATTAGCATAAAATAAGGCATAAAGGAACTCACATGTCAAGTGACCAGTTAGAAGGACAGGACAGAAGGACCATCGCTGTACCAAGCCTAAACCCCAGACTCCCAGTGTGAGTGAGGACTGGATCCTGACCAAGGGACTTTCCTGGTGACCCCTCAGACAGCACTGATTGGGGACGCCTGACTTCGCTGGAACAACTTGGCATGCACCTGGCATAGAGGGGCTACCGATAAGTTGCCAACCTCATGTGGGAACTCTGTGTCATTCTGTCTATCTGTTGTTATCATTCACTATTAGCTCTTTATTACTGTACTATCTGTTTGTCATATTAACCTTTCTGTTAACTGTTGTATGCTAAGCTATAAGTAAATCTGCCTTTACTTCACTCCCGACTCGCAGCCTCGATCCCGAACCCAGCAGCCTAATAGCTGATACACTCACAGTGCCTAGCCAGCCTGTGACAGCTAAGCCAAGCCAGTTGCCTTCCATTTTTGTTACTCTTCCTGCACATCAAGATGGTTTGTTCCTGTGCCCTCAGTAAGGTTTCTTTAAAATACAACCAGCTCTCCTGGACTCCATTCCACCTCACATTGGCCTCCCAGGGGATCCTGCCCACCAGTTCCCTGACAAAGTTAAAGTCTACTTTTCTGAAGTCCAGGGTCCATACTCTGATGCTTTCCTTTCTTCCTTTTGTCAGGATCCGGAACTCAATAATCTCATGGTTACTACTGCCCAACTCGCCATCTACTTCTACATCCCCCACCAATTCCTCCCTGTTTGTGAGCAGCAGGAGCATAGCCTCAAGAAGAGTGTGGCAAGAGCATAGTTGGTATCTTCAACACTTGCACCAGGAAGTTGTCTCCAACGCTCTCCAAAAACTTCCTGGATTGCCTATGCACTCCAGCAGATATCAGGGTGATTCAAGTCCCCCATGAGAACCAGGGCCTGTGATCGGGAAACTTCCATTACTTGTCTTTAGAAAGCCTCATCTATCTTATCCTCTTGGTCTGGTGGCCTATAGCAAACACCCACCATCAGATTACCTTAACCCAGAGACTTTCAACAGGCCTATCTCCAGTTTCATACTGGAGCTCTGAACAGTTATACAACTCTTTTACATACAAAGCAACTCCTTCTCCTCTTCTCCCCTGCCTGTCCTTCCTGAACATTTTATACCCATTTATGACAGCCCTCCAGTCATGCGAGCTATCCCACCAAGTCTCTGTTATTCCAATCACATCATAGTTCCTTGACTGTGTGAGGACTCTCAATTCCTCCTGATTGTTTCCAAGGCTCCATGCATTTGTGTACCGACACCTGAGGTAACTAGCCGATTGCCCTACTTTCTCAGGAAGAATGAGGAGGCCTCCCGGGTCTCCTCCTCTTCCTGGTGCTTCCTCCAGGACTCCTGCTTCCCCACTTACCTCAGGGCTTTGGTCTCCATCCCCCAGTGCACCTAGTTTAAAGCCCTCCTCACTAGGTTAGTGAGCCTGTCTGCAAATATGCTCTTCCCTCTCTTTATCAGATGGATCCTGTTTTTTCCTAGAAATCCTTCTTCCTGGAACAACATCTTATGGTCAAAGAAGCTGAATCCCTGGTGGTGACACCACCTGTGGAGCCATGCATTGATCTGCAAGATGCATCCACTCCTGCCCAGACCCTTCTTCTTGACTGGAAGGATCGAGAACACCACCTGTGCCCTTGTCTCCTTTGCCCTTGTACCCAGTGCCCTGTAGTCACTCTTGATGTGCTCAGGGTCACGCCTGGCAGTATCACTTGTGCCCACATGGGTGAGCAGTATGGGTTAGTAATCAGAGGGCCAGATGAGTCTTTGTAATCCTTCTGTGACATCTTGGATCTGGGCTCTGGGCAATCAGCAGACCTCCCAGGACAGCAGGTCAGGCCAGCAGATGGATCTTTCCATACCCTGCAGAAGGGAGTCTCCAACCACCCATAATATTTGTTTTAAATGTGTTTATGTTGTAATAATGTGTACCTCCATTTCCCTAACTAGCTGGTATGAGGGAAAGTAAGGGTTATAAGAATCCCTACTAGTTACCAAGGCTGTCTACTTGCAAGATGAGAGAGGATGAACCACCAGTAAAAAAGGATTTCAAAAGGAAGCTCCAGGTGTTGTCCTGTGGGGTCAGGCCAGTGCTCAGGATCTCAATATCGTGCTGTTAGACAGGAGGGAGTAGTGTATAATTTCACATTCACACACACAAATCAATTTGGTGCACTTACACACTCTAGGTGCATACACCCCCAACCAGGAGCACCCACACAAACTACCAACTCAGGCACATACACATCCAAAATTACCAGCCTAGACATATACATACATATCACCAATTCAAGAACATACACGCTCTAATGATAATGACATTAAATCATACACAATACACACATACATACACATATATACACAGGTTAAACACTGACTCAGGTGACAGTGTGTTTGTGTGTGTGTTGGTGCCTGTAGTACCTATGCTTGGGGTGCTTGGTAGCTAAAGAGCAAGTGGCAGAGATCAGGGAACAAGGCAGTGGGGATGGAGCAATAGTAGTGGCAGAGATCATGGGGAAAGGCAGTGGAAATAAGGCAATAACAGTGGCAGAGATCAGGGGGAAAGGCAGTTTTCAGGCAGCGGTTTGCAGGCAGAGAGGAGCTCAGGACAGCTGGAGCCACAGGAGCATGGGACAGGTGTTGGAGGTGGTGGTGAGCCAGAAGCAGGAGAGGGAGAAATGAGCCAGAAGTTAGAGGGGTAAGGAGCAGAGATTGGAGCAGGGCCAAACCATAGTAAAGCAAAACCCAACTCAGGGTTCCAAATAACAGTTTTATTAAATGAACACTGTACTGTACAGCCTGGTTCCCACACACAGTCATACAAGCACTCCCACACACTCACACAATGGTAGCAGGAGAAAGAGACTCAGTGGAAGGGTGGAGTCCCAGTAGGGAAGAAAAACAGAGTCCATGTCCTTGGTTGAAGAGAGGATGGGGGTGATAGCTACCTTTCCAGCCTGCAGAGGGCTCTTTGTCCACCAGGTGTTGTCCAGAAGGGGTCACCAGCAGGGTCTCTAGGAGGATAGGTGGTGTGGCATTGTGCTGGTCCAGACCGAGAGGGTGTCCCACTGAGTCTGTCTTCACTGCCCACTTTTATAGAGTCAGACCTCCTATGACCCTAGGGGCATGCCCAGGCAAGAGTCAGCCCCTGGTGTACTGAGTGTGTGCACTCCTAGGTAAGGACATGCAGTTTCAGGTGTCTGTAATGGTGGGTTGACTGATTTCTGCAGCAGTCTTTGTCTTCCAAATCTTGAGCCAGGGAGGATCAATGCAGGGTGATAGTTGGGTCATTCAGAGGAAGCTATTTTTAGACCTATTGCCGTTGTCTCTCAAACACCCTCATTCACCCCCATTCATTCAGGAACTAAGTTACATAGGAGGGATAGGTATGAGTCACACAGTTACAACATCTTACACAACAGGGCATGGGGACAAGATGGGAACAAGATGGGAATCTGACACACAAAATGGATACTTGACATCACTCATGCCGACCCACATTGCAGGCCTAAATCATACAATGTTAATATGAAACAATAAAAACCTATGCACAAATGATAGGAATACAATATAATACAATATAAAACAGTAAAAATCAATACAAACAGAACAGAACACTATTTACAATATAAAAAGGGGCTTATTACAATAGTAGCATATAAGAACTTAGTTTACCTAGTATTACTTGTAATCACTTGTAATAGAGAGTAATAGAGAGAGCAGAGAGAAAATTGCAGAGAGCAGAGAGAACTTGTAATAGAGAGAGCAGAGAGAAAATCAGAAATGGTTGGGGAAGGGGAAGGAATGCATTTTAAAATAAAAAAAAAACTTTGGGTTTTGCTACAGAGGAAAGCTGAGGAACATTAAGCATGAACTTGGGCAGAGCAGTCAAGAAAGAGGGTGTGAGCTCTGAGCTGGTAGTCTGAAGAGAATGAACAGCTGCGGGGCTTTGGGACTGTGGGGACTGGAGAGAGAGAGCACAGCTGACCTAAATTTGCATGATCAGGGTTGTGTGAGAGAGACTGAGGAGTGAGGGACAACTTAACCCTTTGGAGCGGGGCAGAGAAACTCTTTTGCAGGTTTGAATGTTGAGATGTGCTTGTACCTATCAAGTAGCACAATTCCTCCAACAGGAGCTGAACTGGAAAACAGCTCCCTGAGGCAGGACCACAGAAAACAAGGGAGGATCAGAAATCAAAAGGCCAAGATCTCTCAGCTGGAAGGA
>NW_005842471.1:684044-705999 GCF_000455745.1 Alligator sinensis | reverse complement strand
CCTGCTCCCTCCATGCCCTTCCCCCCTCCCCCCAATCCTTCTCAAGAATCCATGCCTGAGCTGGCTTTAGGGGATAGTCAGAGGGCTCCTACAAAGCCAAAGGTCCTGTCTTTTTAATGCATGGCTTTTTGCAAAACTGCAACAGAAAATCATGAAGCCATGGATCTTAAGGGCAGAAGTAGCCATTGTAATGATGTGGTCTGACCTCCTGTGATACAGGGGCCATAAACTGTCACTAAGTGATTAATACATCTAACATGGTAATCTGTTGTTAAATGAGAACATAGAGCAAAAAAGGCAAAGACAACAAATCCTGATTTAAATCGTATCTCTCAGTGCTTCGTGAACTGTTTCAATGGCTAATTATTTTCGCTGGTAAAAATCTGCATTTTATTCCTTTTTGAACTTTACTGTCTTTTACTTTCAGCAAGTGAGTCTCATTATGCCTTTGCTGAATACAAGGGCCCTGAAATACCTGATATTTTGCCCTGTACATCATGTCACCAACTTCCCTCTTAATTTACCATTTTTGATAGCATCAGTGTTCTTGTGAGTCTAGTCAGCAATATGTAACATTACCCTAAACAAGTGTTTCATCCCTATTCCTCAACTGCATTACCGAAGGTGTATAAGTGAAGTACTATTGCATTATGGTAAAGGTCCCTTTAAAACTGGAATTAAATTCACTTCTGGCTCCTCCCTTTTGGGACTATAAAAGCCAGGAGGCTGGGCGTCTGAAAAAGCAGGAGCTCCTAATCTGGGGAGTTTTGCTGAACAGCTTTTAGTGAAAAGAAAAGGATTCACCTGCCAGAGACTTGTGAGAGGTCATGTTTGAGAGAACCAGTAGGAGGAGATTGCAACTCCAGAACAGTCACAGAGGTGACAGCTTCCAGAGGGACTAAGGTGGGAAGTAGGTTACATGGATCTGTGAATGAAGCGTGGCTTGTAGAACTATTACCAGAGCCTTTCCAGCCTGTAGACTCGGACCTAATAGAGTGGAACTGGGAGTCAACCTTACCTAGTGAGACAAAAGCTGTGGATACCACTGACCAGCACAGCATGTCTGGTTCTTGCTGTACTTAGGCTTTACACCACAAGATGCTACTCAAAAGAGACTCTGGCTACAGAAGAGAATGTAAAATAATCTTTTTATGACTTTTTGTCCCCCTCCTCCCCCCCCCCCCCCCCCTCCCAAATCTCAAAACAAAAGATGTTTCCCGGGGGGGGGGGAATATTTGGAAGAAAGGTTGTAACATAAAACCTTTTACTTTCATCCTTTTCCCTCTCCACCCCCACCTTCTCTTGCCCCTAATGGAATATAAACCTTTCCCCCAAATGCTTTAGTGACCCCCTCAAATAATAAAGGCTTTCAGTTGCTCTGTAAACAGTTACTTATGATTTATAGATAAATACATGACTTGCCACCTGAAGAGTAAGTTACATCTCATGAAGACTGATGAACTTTGCAAAAATAAACTTTTATGATACCTTTGGGAATGAAGATGAATGAAAATATTATCATTGATTTACCTCCTTTTGTGTTTGCTGTTATATAAGGATCTAACTGGCAGTTCTGTATCTGAGCAATACAGAAACAAAAAGGTGAATGCAAAATGCCTGCCACAAAGAACCAACTCTGTCAGATTATAATATACCTGTTCTTTTGCTTTTAAAGAAAATGTATGTTGTGCTCTCCCTCTCCATTCTCCCCAAAAGAAAGATTAAAGTGACTCAAGGAATCAAAGCAAAGAATACTGGACCAAATTCTCTGCTGATAAAGAGCTGAGCTTCAGCTTATTTTCTATTAACTTACACTAGCAATGGACCTGTCAGTAAAGCATATGAAGATGGAAGAATATTTTGCAGCTATCAAGTTTATTACCACCAGAGGGCCATGTAGTACTATACTAAGTGAAGAAAAAGTGACCATTTGATAATGCTTATCAGCAGCAAATAGTTTTAGCAAGCTTAACAAGCCAAACACCTTCCTGATAAGACTATTTAGGCAGAGTGTTTAGAAAGAACGATTAAGCAACTCAGTACAAATTAGAAGAAAAAAATCTCAGAAGTGTTGCAAGACTACTTGATTTTTGATGCATTGAATACAGCAGAAATGGACAAATTTCTGAAAGGATTTGAATTCTACAGGCTAGTCTCCCTACACTTTGGCCGCATCTACATGAGATGCTAACTGCACAGTAGCCAATTAATGCTGCGCAGTAGTGTATCACAGCACAAACAGTGCTAATATGCTACTGCACAGTATTATTAGGTTAATGCACTGTAGTGCCACTAAAAATGTATTTGCTGGCACAAATGATCAACACACATCTTTTTTGAAAGTGAGGATTTTTTAAATTTACCAGTTAACAGTATTTCTATATGGAGTCTATGGGAACAGTGTTTATTGGAAATGAAAGGTATGGACTTCATGAGACTGAAATTGTGAGTGAGTGCTGGAGAGAAATATATGCATCAGAATCAGCGACATGGCAAAGTCCTAGGAGAGGTCCTTCAAGTTAAATTTACATGCCTCAAAAAAAGGCTAAGCCCAGGTCCATACCATCATTTTATCTGAAATGCCTCCAGCTTCCCATTCAGGAAAAAGGCTAACTGAATTCACTGAATTCAGTTTGAACATGTGAATGAAAGGATGGTATGAAGAGATTAAACAGGTAAAGTTTGAATTTATTTAGAACTGGGAATTTTTCTGCTAAAGGAGGGACTAACATGAAACAGGAAAATGAATTTTTGAGAATATTTATCAAATATGATTCTTACTGGACAGAATGCCCTTCAAGGGTAGCTTTAATTCCCACAAGGATTTTACAGGAGGCTTGCTGGAGGCTGCTTTAGTGTCATATTAATACAAAATGTTCCTGCATACATTGGGTCTCTTTTGTGCTTAAGAGGCCATGCTAGCTGCCGTTTCTTCTTCCCAGCAGAGCAGAGACTGGAGCTACTTCCTATCACAGTAAATTGTTCTTCTGGTGATCTCTCCCTGCCAGGTTATAGGCCAAACAAGGCCAGAGTATTCAGTTATTCTGTGGTTTATGCAAATGATGCATGAGGGTTTTGGGAATTCATTGTACTGCTTGCTGAGCTCTTCTAAGACCGTAACTCAAACAAAGTACTCTTTGCCCTTCCTTTAGGGATCTCAGGAAAAAAATCATCCATACACTGTGTTCCTGAAGCCCACTGCTCTAATATATGAAATTTCAGTATAGGTAACTAAATAGCAATGTATAAAAATAAAAGGTAAAGTGAAGCTTTTTATTTTCTGAAAAGTGGAAGTTAAAATGGCTTGGCAACAAGGAGAATGGTAAATGATATAGCTGGGTTGATGCCACCATTGAGAAACGTGCCCAGTTTAAAGATAGAAAGTAGCAGCCTGTGTACTGTCTCCTCTCCTTCCTGTGGAGGCATGAGAAGCTCAATATTTGTCCTTAAAGTTAAATTTATCTCTACTGTTAAAAGCATGACATGTCTGTTTCTATTTTCAGAAAATAGTGCTCACATGTTGGTGAAGGTAGACTAAGACACTCTCCATTCTAACTTACCACTTTCACTTGCAAAAATTTATTCAAACTTCCCCCCTGTTTCTGCTACTACAGGTGACTTGCCATATAAGTTTGAGCACAGCTATCTAATCAATTTTGGAGTTTTGTGAAAACAGGAAAAATGGCATTAGTGATCCTGTGATGGAGAGCTTTTTACATGAATACAATTAAAAAATAGCTAAAATGGGTACCTTTCAAGTTTGATTTCTTTTATCCAAAAATGAAAGAAGAATTTAAGTCAAGTTTGAAAACTGATCTGATCTGATTTGCAAATTCTGAAAATGTAACATTTTTCATATGCATTACACATTTCGCATTTTCTTCTGGGTTAGATTACATTAGAGTTAGCAGGTACTATTTCTAAGGAATGTTAGTCTGGCTTAAGGTTAACAACTGCTATTGATCAGTCATATGTTCAGGAAGGTTTAGTCTTTGTGTGACAGATAAATTACTGTTTTTTGGCCATGGCCTTTAGGGACCTCACATAGTCTCAGGATCAAAAGGCCTAATTCCTTTCTTTCTCTCCAATCCAGCCTGAGCAGAAAATGTGCTAAGTTTCATTCATAGTTTGATCTCATAAAATCAGCCACTTCAGGGAGTAGGTCTGGGTTTTAGGCTCAAATTTTCTGTTTTTACAAAGTGGCAGAGCCACAATGAAAGCCAGATTTCCAAAGGAGCAAGTGCTACTTTTTTCAAATGCTTTGGTTAGTTTGGGGGTTCAAAAACTCCTCACTCTAGACCTCCCATAGTGATACTTTTTTAAATATTTCTAAATCAATACAACTATACCAATAATTTTACCCATTGTATTTTCCATTCTATTTATACTTATGCAGACAAAGAAAAAATGAGTTTAGGTACTCCCTAAGCATTAATGAGTTATTTTCGCCATATCAGTCCTCTGTGTTAAAAGCAGTTTCATATACCTCAGTGTGAATGGCAAAGCTCCTTTTTAATGCATAGACTAGGTACAGATGTTCAAGAAGCCCAAGGTAGAATCAATCTAAGTTACACTAGGGGCATCTACAGATGCGCTTTACTGCAGTCTCCTAATTAGCTCCACACTAAAGCTATATCATTTACCATCACTGTCTGTACGTGCGGAGGTATTAGGACAGAGTAAACTAATTAACTCCACCATAGGTTAGTAGTGTCCCACACAAGTATTATCCTACAGTGGAGTTATTTACTCCACTGCAACATATGTGTAGGTGGTGACTGGGGTGGGTAGGGCACAAGAGTGCTATAGTGCAGGGCTAGCCATCAGGCAACTCCCGCACTCTAGCACCGTCATACCCCAGCCAGCCCCTCTGCAGCATATTGAGCCAGGGTGGAGCAGCTCTGGGCTGGCAAACTTACCCCTTGGGCTCCCTGTGTCACCCTAGCTCAGTGTGCTGTGGTCTCAGGCACACAGGTAAATGCTGCACCTGAGAACAATAAACTCTGGAGTTTATTCAGGCACATTAATTGCATGCATAGATGTACCCATAGTTTTCTGTACGTGGCATAGTTTAAAATGGTAGTGAAAAGAATACACATCTCCCCTTTGGTGGGGGACAAACCTTAGACTGGGTTCTGCCATTTTTAAACCAGTCTATGTGTGTGGAAAAGACTTACCTCATCGAGGAGCAGAGCCAGTGGGACACCATACTGCAACCGGAGCACGGCGAAAGTGAAACCATGGCATACGGGGATGCTGCGATGAAGAGAAAAAAGGAAAAAAAAAACTGCTGAGCCAAGAGAACCTGGGACCGGCTCCCACGTTGGCGTGGGCATACTTTATAGCAGCATGCCGGGGCCGATTTGCTGCCTGGGCCCCTGAAGCTGGGATAAAAAGCCCGGCAGGAAACCAGCAGGGAGGAACAGGAAGTGAGGTCCCCAACTGGCCTAGAGGGGCCAGATCCGGAACATGGTCCCAGCACAGGGACGTGGTGGCTGCCGCAGGAAGGGGCTTTCTCAAATAGTCAGAGCCCGAGGAGGCTCAATAACTTACCTGAAGACACTCCATGGGCATCGGATATCTACATTGCAGACTGGATCCCAGCAGGACCAAATAGGGTGAGGACCAATGAACAACTGACCCATGGCAAGTATAAAGTCTGAATAGGATGTGGGACGCCAGAGGACAAGACTGCTCGGAACCAGGGAGACCCATAAATAAGGCAAGGTGTGGTAGGGAACACTTGGGTCAAACAAAGTCCCGAACCCACTGTCATAAATTTAAAGGGCCAAGGCACCATACCGCATGTGATGCCAACTCTGCTGGTCTGGAAATGACATGTTTGGTTGGCTTTAGGCAGGGTGTAGGGGAGGCAGAGCCCCAAGCAGGAGGGGCAACTGGGATGCCTGAAGGAAGGCACCAGGTGGGACAGGATAGACCATCTCCCTCCCAATTGACAGAATTTTCTAGCAGAGACCCCCTTCTGGGAAACCAACCAAGGTCCAACCCATTAACAAGCCTGTTTCTTCCCTAAAGCAATGGCAAAGCCAGAAAAGACCCCATGGACTCAATGCACAAGTGAACAGCACGGAAGACTACAATGTGCCAAACTTCTGTCCTAGGGTTTAGACCAGTTCTGTGTGCTGAACTTCTGTTCTGTTACAGGTATAGACCAGTTTCTGATCACTTACACCAGTAAAGGTATAATGTCTGTACCTGGCTGTGGTGTCTGGCGCCCTTCAGGCTGCCTGGCTTGTCGGGGTGTGGCCCCTCCCCTCAACTCGCCTGTCATGACTTTGATGTCAAAACTTACTGTGAGAGGGGGTTTTCAGTGGAGATCTTTCCCAGGGGGCCCTCCCGATGGACAGTGGTACTTACGGTCATATGGCGTGATGTTCCACAGGGCTCCATCTCCTCTACACCCCGTCCACTCACCAGCCAGGTGGATATGTGTTAATGATGGTCTCTGGCCTTGTCGTATGGCATGATGTTCCACGGGGCTCTGTCTCCCCTACACCCCATCCACTCACCAACTGGGTGGATATGCGTTAATGATGGTCTCTGGCCCTGTAGGATGGCCAAGGGCCTGTCTTCCTGGGTTCAGTCGCTCTTCCTCCCCTCTCGGGGTTTGTCTTATTTCAAAGAAAATATTCCCCTGAGTAGGAGGGGGCTGCAGAGCTGCCTCCTTTATCCCTGCCTCCTCTAGGGGTCTCAAATGCCTCTTCCTTCCTGCTATCCACAGAGAACTCCCCTGCCTCCTTGGTCCCAGCTTCCGCCGGGGGCTAGAGGGGTGCCCCTGCTTTGCCACCTGCAGGAGGCTTAAAGATCTCCCTGGTGCCACCTACGAGAGCCACGCAGGCTGGGTTGCTTCCTTCCTGCGCCGGAGTTGCAGACCGCCTAGCAAGCTGCTGGCCTGCGCTCTCTCTCTCCAGCCATCCCCCCGCCCTAGTTCTGGTGGGGCTTTTAAACTTTCCTGCGGCAGCCAGTATGGCCACTTGGATTGGCCCAGCTGTCTCCCGCACTGGAAACAGCTGATTAAACAGCCGGCGTAACGCCGGTTTGCGTGGCTGCAGCAGCGGTCACAGCTCCTGCTCCAGCTGCCCTGCGGGATGTGAGTTAGCCTTGCCAGAGGCCTGCTTCTGGGGTATGGGGCCCGTGGGGTTCACTCTCTCCCCTTCGGGAGCCTGTGGAGGTGCCTCACCGCCACACTGGACAAAGTGTACTAACATTTCACCAGAAAAGTGTGATTAGTACTAGAATACCTCTTTTTAAAAATAGTCTATATTTACAAAAGTCCTATGTCCATGAGACTTGAAAAGTTGAGACTGAACCCTAAAGGTATAAGAACCCATAAATCTGTACCTCAAGAACTAGGCATGTTAGCAAAATTTCAGCAGCTATTTAGATTGAGTATTGTTGTATTCAAACAGTTCAGTTATGACTATGGTAGCTGATAGAAAAAGTAAACCCTCCAATGTTATTTTAACATGGCTTTTTAAATCACAGAGAAACTGGCATCAAACCTAAAATTTCAACTATTTGGCTAAAATGAAAGCCTCACCTCACCTCTATGGCATGGTCTTTTATTTGCTTGGACTCTATTAAGTCCAATTTAAACAAAATATTCAGAAAATGTGTGATAATACAACTAATCAGTTAAAACATACTGTACATTTTTTACATCAGATTAGGGAATAATTCATTTATTTAAAAGCTTCTTTTGCAACATATCTTGACTTCTCCATCATTCCCAGTGCATTTTATGTGTAGAACTCCCCTAGAAAACAGGGTCTACTGGAACACCTCATCTAACAGAGCTGGAGAACTGATCTTTTATTTTGCCATTACAATTTTGTTCTCTACATATCTAACTTGCAGATTTACTGTGGTAGCCAGAACCAGAGGGGTTACTATCATGAGCAATAAATATATGCTCTTGGAGGCATTATGCAATTGTCTAAGCAATTAAGATTAGCAAATGCAAAGCTTGTAAATTTGCAACCTGCAAATGGAATTTGTCTGTCACAATTTAAAGTGTTGAATCTAACTGTTTCCACTGATCATGGGGACACTGAGCCCCCAAAATAAGCAGAGCTACAAGATTGGCTGATCTAACAGGTTTTTTAAAGGTCAAGCCATAACAAGATCTGACCACCTAATATAATTAGCACATTCCTAGGAATCCAGGAATAAGAAACTAAAGGCAGAGTAATGCTAATTTCAAACCTCAAAGTAATGTGGTGTAATTTGCTTATTGGGTGAACCTGAGTTTGGGCGGTAACCTTTCATGATAATTTCTAACACCTTTTGATTCCATTGGATAACAGCTATAGGGCAAGACTGTGCGTGGCTCTAAAGCCAACAGATTAGCATAAGATAAGGTATAAAGAAGCATGTATGTCAGGTGACCAGCATGAAGGATGGGACAGAAGGACCATCGCTGTACCAAGCCTGAACCCCAGACTCCCAGTGTGAGCGAGGACTGGATCCTGACCAAGGGACCTTCCCAGTGACCCCTTGTACAGCATTGATCAGGGACGCCTGACTTCCCTGGAAGAACTTGGCATGCACCTGGCATAGAAGGACTGCCTATAAATTGCCAACCCCATGTAGGAACTCTTTGTCATTCTGTCTATCTGTTGTTATCATTCACTATTAGCTCTTTATTATGGTACTGTCTGTTTGTCACATTATCCTTTCTGTTAACTATTATATGCTAAGCTATAAGTAAATTTGCCTTTACTTCACTCCTGACTCACCTCCTCAATCCCGAACACAGCAGCCTAACAGCTGATACACTCACAGCGCCTAGCCGGCCTGTGACAATTTACCCAGTGCTGAATCCAGGTATGAGGCAGAGGGCCCCACACCCTCCCCTCCCCTCCCCTCCACGTGCACATGCACGCACACACACACACACACACTGTGGTTGTGTCCACATGTGCAGTGCATTCTAAGCTTACTGCCTGTTCAGTGTAGACACCTTCTTGAGTTCTGTGTGAGAAGCAATCTGACTGGAGCCCCTGTTTCCACATGACTCTGGAGCCCACTGGGTGGACACTGTTGGTATTTGTCCTTCCTCTCCCTTCCCCCTGAACTCAACAGCAGGGGAAATAGCTCAGCTCATCTCCTGGCCTCCATATCTGCAAGAAAGCAGGGGGCAGCCAGATACTGCACTGAGCTCACATACTATACAGCCAAAGGAGGACGTGACTGCCCCTTCATTTACCCTACTTTACAAACAAGATGCAGACACATAAATTGCAATTTTTAATACAATTAAAATAATTGTACAATTACAATAATTGGACCTGGAGCTGTTGTTTCTACTCCCACAAACTGAAGGGTGGTCTGGATAAGGAATTTTACTATGGTGTATTCTTCACAGATTCACAGAAGTTTAGGTCTGGAAGGGACCTCATGAGATCATCAAGTCCAGCCCCCCTTCACTGGGCAGGAAAGACTACTGGGATCAGTCAAGTAACCCCAGCAAGGTGTGTGTCCTGTTTCCTGTTGAAGATCTCCAGGGTAGGAGCCTGTTCCACCCCCACTGGGAGTCTATTCCAGAGTCTGGTCACATGAACCACAAAGAAGTTTTTCCTTATATCCAGTCTGAAATTTTCTTCTAGGAGTTTATGACCATTGCTCCTGGTTTTCCCATGAGGCGCTTTGTTGAATAGTTGTTCACCTAGCCCCTGATACTGTACTCTGATATATTTGTAAGCTGCCACAAAATCCCCACACAGTCTTCTCTTTTCTAGACTGAACAGCCCCATATCTGTCAGCCTTTCTTCTTATGGCTTGCTCTTCAGGCCTCCACATCCTTCTTGAAGTGTGGCACCCAGAACTGGATGCAGTATTCCAGCTGCAGCCTCATCAATGCTGAGAAGAGTGAGAAAAGAAAGGCCATTTGCAAAATTAAAAGAAGGGCAATTTGCAAAATTCATATTGAGTTGTAGGTTTTGATGTTTTGGTTCAAGCCTGTAGATCTAAAAATAAACAGCCTAATTAAAAGAAAGCAATGAAGGATTTACCATACTTTCTCCTTATAAATGTGAAATGTGTTAACTGGAAGCAGTTTGAAGCATCTTTCTGTTATACGTATGTCCAGCATTTAGCTCTGATCATGACAAACATCTAGTCATTAATATGATGATGATCATGATGACGATAATTTTGGGGAGTGTCACAAATTTTATCTTTCTACTTTAAAGTATCTGTATACTTTAATGGTCAAAGTTTCACCATTAGGTGGCACCAAATAATATTTCAATATGCAACATAAATGAAATATAAAATTAATTAAAACTAGAATAATCTTAAATCAGAGGTAACCCTTAAATAAAATCAAAGTGGTCTATGTAAACTCTGTCTTTACTTCAGTTACAAACTTTCATTTTAGAAAGCTTATCAGAGTCAAAATTAAATAGCGTTTTTTTGTAGATTTCCTATCTATTCCTAATCAAACATGTTATATATTTAACTCTTCCAGTATTTCACTATACAATTTACAAAGCAATTAATCTCTTTTAAGTTTAGCTTTTTTTCAGTAAGGCAAACCAAATTGTCTATCCCTGCCTAGACAATTCCAAATGTAGTCTAATAACAACAAGAAAAAAAAGTCCCTGTGCACATGTGGTACACTTCCAACCAGGTCTATGAATAATTTACCAGTTAATGACTTTTTTCTTTTTTGTTGTTGAGGAAATAATACTCTAAACTAAGGCAAAACTTGAGCAGTAGCCATATGTTTTCTCTCGAATTCCAGCTAGAGAAATGACCTGGAAATTGCTGTTGCAAGAGCTTCTAAAACATATGGCTAAGTACAGGGAATTTGTTAACTTCTTGTGTTGGATCCAAAAGCTTCCAATTATCAACAAAAGATGGCATACCAGCCAATTACTCCTGATATATTCCAGTCAAGAGAAATTCCAAGTAACCATAATTGTGTGGGTGTGTGTGGTTTGAAAAAACAGGAATAACTGAACATTTAGTGTAAATAAAAATGTAGACCATTTACTTATCACATCCAGACAAATATGTCCCACTGTGCTGAGTGTGCTTTCAACAGGAAGCAGGATTTTTCGGCATTCTACCAACACTGATTTCAAGCCATCATAAACTATTAGAGGGCCACTTACTTTCCAGCATTACAGAAAACTTCTGTAATGGCTTATTTAATTCATTTGTTAACAGAGTAGAACAAAAATATGCACTTTTTACATATGATAATAAAAACGTGCCAAATTATTTTCAATTAGATTTTTTTAAAATGATTAATTACAGATGGCTTTTGAAGAACACTTCCTTGTGGGGATGGATAAACAAGAGGCTACAATTAATATATAATCTGACATTAGGATACTGTACACAGTAATGAACTAACTAAGCAATTCGGCTAGATCCTGTGTTCTTATAGACAGGAGTAACTAAACCCAGAATCTGGATATGTGTCAATGTATTTTAAAATTTAAATGGTGCTTCAGCCAAAGTACCTCTAATTATTTTCCTTAAGAGTAAGAGATTGAAAAACAATAATTGCAACAATGAACCTGAACTCATGGAGCCACTGGTTTAAAAGGCAAGAGAGATTTTTTAACCTTTATTTCAAATTCAGACATAAAAAACACAGGGGCATTCCCTTAAGAACTTATTTTAAACTGAGCCAAAGATTATTTTCACTTACATTTTATCTGTACATTGGTTTTTGGTCAATGTGTGGTATATTTTTTAGTAAAGATTTTCTTGACTAAAGAATTTATTGTGATTTTTTGGTTGTATGGAACCTAGACCATCTCCCAAGGAGAATATAAAAATGTCTCTGTATATATCTTTTCCTGCATTGCTACTCAGTTAACATGTGGAAAAACTATTACTTAGTTCTTTTTGCATTTAGGTTCCATCTATTGTAAATGTAAACCAACTAATTATGCATGTTCAACCAAACTGATAAAATGCTTGCCTTCTCATAAGCACAGCACTGCCATGATTCTTAAAGCATGATCCCCATCGAGCCACCTTCCACAGACTTTGCTTTAGTGGAGCAAAACTCTGTTACTACATTAGAGACCTCCGAGTTGACTCACTAGTGCTGCTGTCTAAATCAGGATTGCAGGAATATATCCTTTCTCAGATTGAGTTCAGTGTCACAGAGGTCAATCAATGACAAAATTCCTTGAGAGCCTTGGAGCCAGAGGTATTAGTATCAAGTTTGCAGCCCTGGGCAAAACTTTCCTGGGGAAGCAGGGCTGTCTTGTACCAGAAAATAAAAGGAGGAGAAGATCAATGGGGAAGGACAGTCTTATCTGTGACAGAGACTGCCTGCCATGTCCCTGCACCCAGTTCCTATAGCCAGGTGGTGTGGGACTGCTCCTAAAACAGCAAATATCCCAGGGGAAGGATGATGTTATTCCGGTGCCCCTATAAATTGGCACCTAGGACTGATGCTCCTCTTACTTCCACCCTCCCAGTTACACTGCTGCCTGGAACATCTACCTTCTTGGGATATTTCATAGATTTCATAGACATTAGGGCTGGAAGGGACCATGGAAGATCATCGAGTCCAGCCCCCCGCCTGAAGGGCAGGAAGTCAGCTGGAGTCATAGGATCCCAGCAAGATAAGCATCCAATTTTTTCTTGAAGGTGTTCAATGTAGGTGCTTGAACAACCTCCAATGGCAGGCTATTACAAACCTTGAGGGCTTGGACAGGAAAGAAATTCTTCCTTATGTCCAGCCTGAAACAGTCTTGCAGTAGTTTATAACCGTTTGACCTTGTCATCCCTTGGGGCGCTCTGGTGAACAAACGTTCCCCCAGATACTGGTGGTCACCCCTGATAAACTTATAGGTGGCCATCAGATCGCCCCTGAGCCTGTGCTTTTCCAGGCTGAAGAGTCCCATAGCTCTCAGCCTGCCGTCATAAGGTCTGTTTTCCTGACCTCTGGTGATGCAAGTGGGCTCTTCTCTGGACTCTTTCAAGCTTCTCCACATCCTTTTTGAATTGTGGAGCCCAAAACTGGATGCAGTACTCCAGCTGCAGCCTCACCAAGGCCGAGTACAAGGGGAGAACGATGTCCCAGGATTTGCTTGAGAAGCATGAAGGTGATTGGCTGTCAGGGGTCATGTGCTCCCCATGTGGCCCCAGCAAGCCATTCTCAGGTAAAGAGACACTGTGTGTGTGTGTGTGTGTGTGCACGCGCACGCAAGTACACACACGTGTGTGTAGGAGCTACTTGGACAGCAGGGCTGGGGGACAGGGTGCTGCAGGTAGAGAGTGAGGAGCACTGGCAGGGCGGGGTGGGGGGGTCAAGGACTGTGGGTCCAGAGTGCAAGACACTGGCAGGGCTGGGGGGCAGGGGCTGTAAGTCAGGAGTGAGGGGCACTGGCAGGGCAGGGGAGAGGCAGAGGCTGGGGGTCCAAAGTGCAGGGCACCAGCAGGGCTGCGGGGCAGGGACTGCAGGTCAGGAGTGAGAGGCACTGGCAGGGCTGGGGGGCAGGGGTCTGTGGGCTGGGAGTGTTGGGTACAAGCAGCGCTGGGGGGCAGGGGAGTTTAAATCACCCAAGAAATGGTGGGCCAGATCTAATTTAGTTCACCTGAAGGGTGAATTAACTTAGATTGAGGGCTGGTTGACTTGATCTACTGGAGTGCAGCCCCAGGGCTAGGAAAGCCCAGCTGCTTACCCCATCCCAGGGACTGTGGTTTTCCTAACTGTCCACCTCCCCTACCCCAAGTTACTTACACCAGTTTCCCAGTGCATGCATCAGTTAAACAGAATACTGCATTATTTGATTCACAAAGGTAAAGATTGGGGATCTGTCATACCTGAATCCAACTAAATGATATATTTCTTTCAAACATGAGATAAAAACAAGTGTTGCTTCTTATCAGAACAAACACCGATATCTTTCAATGTTTGTAGGAATTTCTAATATTAAACTACCTGTAAACCAAGAGAAACATTTTCTCATAGCTCAGGAATCACAATGCTAATTTATAAGGAAGGAATGTGGTTTGTTAATATTTACCCCCTTATTAAACACTATTATGTAATGTAAGCTTTTGCTTTATCAGTTCTACAACTCATATTTATAGGAAGAATTTTCATTAGAATATTAAAGCACACAAATTTAGCAATACTTTCTCAATACTATGACTTCACCTTGCACCTTCTTTTGATTAAGCTTCAGTAGAAATAAATAGAATTACCTTTTCCATAAATTGAAATAACCAGTTAATCTACCATATTTCTTTGAATAGGAAACATTTTAACAGCAATTATTTGTTATAAAAATGCATCTTACATTTAAATAAAAGAGAGTTTTAAAAAATAAATGAATAGTAAATAAAATATGTGGTAATAATTCTATAATGATAAAATACTATAATTGTGTTTAAACAAACATATTATGCATATTAGAGTAAAGTCAACAAAAGATCTGAATATCAGAAGATACACAAAAAGGAACGTGAGTGCCTGTTCTTGAATTATTCATGAGATATTCACCCATTTTGGAACAAATAGGGATTGTGGATTATCAGCAGCTGCATGCAGCTTCTTTTAAACTCAAAGTTATGAAATTTACAAAACAAATGTAAATAGAGCAGCAGAAAGAAAGTATGGCATTAATGGAGTTTGTGTCAAGAATTAGAGATTATTGACATCCAAACTTTCAGAATGGAAAAAAGCAAGGAAAAGATTCAGCAGATTTAAACATTCCCAGGCATCAATAAGAAGGTCAATGATTGTTTTAATTTAACAACAAAATTATGGCCTTTCTGTCAGCAGAGAAGTGACAGAGCCAAAGCCCATGAGATGGCACATAACATGGACAACTAAAGCAAGTCTGGGTGGAGTACAGAAGTTAAGGAAGTGGCAAGGCCTCTTAACCCTATTATACCCTATCAACCTAACCCTATTACACAATGCAAGCAGTGTGTCAGAAGCTTCCTCAGGAGCTTAAAGATAATCTTTTATATTTTCATGTTATTGTTACACTCTGTTATAAGAAACAGTACCAGATTGGAGATGGACAGATAGGAACTTTTGACCTGTGTTTTTCAACATGCTGATCAATACCACAATTCACAAAATGGGAGAAAAACAGGTGTGAATGATCATGACAAGAAATGAAAAACAGTGGATAACAACTGCTCTGTTTAACAGCTGATTGCCATAAACTACCTTCAGATATAGCCTTTAAGGATAAAAGCCTGCCTAGGGAGAACTTCTGAAAAGGAGTTTTTTTGTGCAAGCAGAGATAAAAATATGGATATCAAAGCAGCTTGTACTGGATTGGCTGCAGAAAGTATAGTTGTGTCAGTTTGCTGCCTTGTTAAAACTGAACCCAATGTTTTCTATGAGGACACAGTTAAGAAGCACTGGGGATGTCTACATGTTCATTAATGCACCTTACCTAGTGTGTATTTAGTTTAGTACTTCCTTAATTAAGTACTAACTAAATGTGCAGTACCTAGAGTACACAGTTATTTAGTGACACTTACTGCGCATTAGCCTAATAACACTGCTCAGTAGGCTATTTGCATGGTTTTTGTTGTGACACGTTACTACACAGTGTTATTAGGTCCATGCACAGTAAGCATCTTATGTAGATGCACCCACTGTGACCAGAAACCTATCACGTGTGATGATATAACCACTTTAGCCATTGGATGCCTGTTAATAAGCCATTAAAAAAATAAACTTAAAATCCTTTATCAGAGATGGCTTACAATTGGCAACAAACAGCCTATGCCAAGTGGCTGGGTGCACTGCACATCTTTTCCTCTTCTGTGTAAATAAATTAAGAATGGATTTCTATGAAAACAGAGACTGATGTCTTTCAGAAAATATTGCACCTGTAACCCACTTAACAGAACAGAAGATGAAATTGTCTGGGCAATGTTAAACAATAAAGAAGACTCAGTCTCAAGGGATGGCTAGGAATGATTTGTGCTGTTGTTCAACTATTTTAAGTGAAATGTTATAAATGTATTTCTTTTGTAAATGCAGGAGCTCTTATAACACGTTATCCTATTAAATTTTTTAAAATCTTTTTTTCCTTAAATGAAAATTCCAAAAATGTAGGTGCCTATTAAATTAAAGGAATATGGTAAATAGAACAAGCAGCACCTCTTTCTTTTTGTGTACCAAAGTGATTGCATCTTTGATGCTCAGAGTACAAATCTGGTCAATTAGACATCTTTTTAAGCTTACTTTAAGGTATACGCATCATTGGAACTGGTTTAATAGCCTGAAGTCTATAATCTACCTCTTCTATGAATGTCTGAATGTTATGGTGATTTTTTGGGTCTGACAGTTACACTCACAGAAGAGGTAGAAAGTGTTTTCCTTGGACCAAATTTTTAACTTGTGGAAATAGGTATAGTTCCAGTTCAGTGCAGCTGTATTTATTTCCAATAGCTGACAATCTGACTTGTTCAGAACCATCATAATAATCATACAAGCACAGGCAAATTATTTCTCCTTCATCATGGTGTATGCATTTTCTTTTATGTAAGCAGAAAGCTCCTAAGGCTTATCTGGATGCCATGGATCACTTCCTTTGCACTTTTAGTATTATACACTGCTTATTTCCTGTTATAACTTTAGGAAAAGTATACATTAGGCAATGAACCCAAATCCATGCATTTTTTTCATGAAAACCATTACACTACAATTTTGCCATGCCTTATTGTCTTGTTGATCTTATATTGTTTCACACAGTCACTTTTATGCACATGATTTTTTTGTATTTGTGTATGATGGTTTCAATTAAGACTATATATGAAAGACATCTAATATGGTCAGAGTAAATGACACTCCTACAACTATTTTGTATCATATTAATTGATTTAGATTTTTATTGATAATTGAAATACTTTGTATTTTTTAAATACAGACAAGATGTGTTTAATCTGATGTAGTAAAAAAAGTGCATAACTCATTTTCTTTCACTAGAATCAATAAAACTCCCACTTAGAGTTCAAGTTAATAATTAGAAGACCTTTCCCAGGGGTTAACTGAGCCAAGTTAGTGATTCATCTTGTTTTAAAAATTAGCGTATTAGAGATACAAGATATGAAAATGTGTTTGTTTCCCTTTTTCATCAGGTATATGAATTTGTCTTTCATAAATATCTCTCTCATAAAAAACAGGTGACTGATACATTTTCCAAACCCTACAGCATTCGTCCAGAGGAAGACAACAGACTTCTACATATTTTTATAAGCAAATTTCTTTTTACCTTCTCCCAGCTTCTACAAGTCAGCGATGAGTTGCTACTGAATTTAAGACCTAGTAATTGCCTCACAGAATGCTCAGACTTCTGGTTTGCACAATCATTGTTAGCAATCTTGCATTAGCATAAAACCATGTTTCTAAAGAGAGGGTTGGAAAAGATTGTGTAAGGTAAAAAGGAAAGTGAGGTATTTGATTCCCACTAACTTTGAAAGGGAGATAAGTATGTAACTTTCTTTGTAATTTTGAAAAATACCCTTTAATACAGTGGCTGGCAGCGTTTTACAAGCAGCAAGCCAAAACAACCCAGCACAGGTCTGAGGTGGGCTGGCATCTCCAACCTGTCACTGCTTCTCCGCCACCACATAGCTTAAGCCCTCTGCCACCAAAGCCCACAGACTCTGTGTCCTGGATAAAATGGCTTTCTGGGCCAGATTCAGCCCATGCCAAGGTCTGCTTTAATATATACCCCCTACAAAAAATACTACAGAAAGTCTCATTAGACTTAATCTAAATTTAAAATTTGGTCACACGGTCCTTCATAGTCATTGCAAAATTACATTGTCTGTAGCATCTCTTGTGTCTTTTTGCTCCCTGAAAAATATTTAGTAGAAAAGATAGGATGCCTCAGAAAACTTGTCTCTGATGTCAGTTATTTTTATAAAGGCCATTTCCTTGCTATCATGACTACTTTATAATCTATGCTGCTTCAGGGAAGAGACTCAGTACCTGCCACTTAAGATAGAACATGGTGCCATTCCCTCAATTCACATACCCATCCATACAAGTAAACAACTGCTATGCAATCCTGGAGTCAAGAAAAAGCAGATTCCAGCAACAAGGGGAAAGGAACAACATGTCTCAAGGCCTGGGAGGCTCCCATTTGCTGCCCGCAAAAGCTGAACCATTGGTGATTAGGAACTTTATGAACTTATGGAAGATGAGTAGAATTTTAGGAGCAGAGTAACTTCTATCATAAAAAAGGGAAAGGAGTATCTAAGTACGACGTGATCAGTAAAGCTAACCGCACATTATCATGCATTAGCAGGTGCATGATGAACAGGTCCAAGGAGGTGATACTTCCCCTCTATGCAGCATTGGTCAGGTTGCAGTTGGAGTACTGTGTCCAATTTTGGGTGCCATACTTCAAGAGGGATGTGGGCAACCTTGAGCGGGTTCAGAGGAGGGCCACTTGTATTGTTAGGGGCCTGCAGGCAAAGCCCTATGAGGAGAGATTGAGGGACCTGGATCTCTTCAGCCTCTGCAAGAGAAGGCTAAGAGGTTGTCTTGTGTCCACCTACAAATTAATCAGTGGGGAGAGAGCAGCAAGGAATAGGAGATCCTCTGTTTACCAGGGCACCCCTCGGAGTAACTAGCAACAATGGCCGCAAACTGACAGAAAGCAGATTTAGGTTAGACATCAGGAAGAACTCCTTTATGGGAAGGATTGGCAGAATCTGGAATGTGCTTCCACAGGAGGTGGTGCTGTCCCCTACCTTGGGGGTCTTTAAAAGGAGGCTAGACATGCACCTGGCTGGGGTCATTTAACCCCAGAGCTCTATCCTGCCCATGACAGGGGGTTGAACTCGATGATCTACTGAGGTCCCTTCTGACCCAACATCTATGAATCTATGAATTAGTAAGTATAGATTAGTCAATCTGTTGATAATTGGCAAGAAACTAATACAAATAATTAAGTGTAAGTCTCTAGAGGATAATAAGAAACAGCCAACATGTATTTGTCAAAAACAAATCATGTCAAACTAACCTAATTTCCTTGTATGACAGGGAAATCCTTATGGGGGAAGTTGTAGATGTGTGATATACCTTGATATATCATTAAAGTAAGACTTCTGACATACTCCCACATGACTTTCTCAGAAGCAAACTAGGAAAATGTGGTTTAGCTGAAATTACTATAGGGTGAACAGTACTATAGGGTTGAAAAACTACTCAAATAGTATTTATCAATAATTCGTTGTCAAACTGGGAGAACATGTCAAATGTAGTACTGCAAGGCTCTCTTTTGGGTCTGGTACTAGTCAATATTTTCATTAATTACCTGGAAGATGTAATTATCTATATAATTCTCATATAATTTGCAGATGATGCCAGGATGGAAGGGATTACTCAAACTTTGGAGGATAGAAATAGAATCCAAAACAATCTTGATAAATTGGAAATATTGCCTAAAATAAGTAAGAGGAAATTCATTGAAAAAAAGTACAAAGCACTAAACAAAAGAAGGAGATACCAAGTATGAAGTAGGCATGTCTACATGTGTTCCTGCAGCCCCTTTGTTACTGCGCCATCATTCAGTACTTCCTTTTAGTAGTAAATGATGGTGCAGTAACAATCAGTACTGTGCTGCATGCACCGTGCATGATTATTTTTAGCTGCTACGTCACCAGAGCTATAAGATAAATGATAACAAATTGAAGACAGCAAGTGAATGGCAATTAACACTGCTACTGCTGCCACTACCAAATTTCCAAACCTTGAAGGAGTCCACTGGGTTAGATAACATGGCTCTGTAGGCCAGATCTGGCCCATGAGCACCTCTGATTTAGACTGATTTAACTTTCTGTTAAAGTAGATTTCTTTCTGCTATTAACACATAGGTATTAAACAGATACTTTCTATGGGAAAAAAAACATTTCTCCAAATCTGTGTTAGCTCTCCATTTCCTTCTGTTTGGTAATTAACTCATTGATATATTGGTCCTTTTCAATGACCTCTTAGTAAGCATGTCTGCACATGTGTTTACGTGCACCTAAACTTAATGCACTTTTACTTACGGTGCATTAAGGCGATTTAGGGGCGCATCTGCATATGGAAGTGCTAATGCTCATTAAGGCACATTAAATTTAGGCATGAATAGCTAAGTCACATTAGCATATGTGCAAACATGCTAATGTGCATTAATGCAGTGTGTATCCATTGATGCACACTGCATTAATGCGTATTAGCCTGTCTACACATGCACTAATGTGACTTAGCTATTGGCACCTAAATTTGATACCTGATTTATGCAGGTATCAAATTTAGGCTCACAGATCCTTAATTCACTATTTTTAAGGCACATTAAGGGCATGCACATATAGACACTCACCCTTAATGCGCCTTAAAAATGGTGATTTTAGGCTAAGCCTGCTTAAAAGAGGCATGTGTAGACGTGCCCATTGATGCATATTTTTATCCCAGTACCTTTGCGGTTGCATCCTAACTCATACTCACATCTGTTTGCAGTTATTTGTAGTATTAAGGTCTCTGAAGTACAGTTTTATCAAGAACAATGTATTATTGTACCAGAAGGATAAGAAGTTAAAAATAATGTTAAGGATTGTGTACAATACACATATTCAGATACAGTCAGGAGAGGACTGATACCTGTAATTCTGTGTGTCTTTGTTAGGAACAGAACCTGAAGAAATTTGATCCACTAGGTGAAATCATTAAATGTCTTTATAATTCTCCTTTAACCATGAACTCTTTCAAAACCTCCCAATTTCTCTCTCTCTCTCTCTCTCTTCTATATAACTGCACTTTATAGTAGTGTGTGTGTGTGTGTGTGTGTGTGTGTGTGTGTGTGTGTGTGTGTGTGTGTGTGTGTGTGTGTTGCCCTTTGGAATAAGAATCAAGGCCTAAAATGACAGTCAGTCCATTTATTCACATTTAAAATATTAAGACATACCAATCTAAAGTTTTAGTTGCTCTAGTGAAGACTTAGCCATTGGCCATGAAAGCATTGTGGGTGTGATTCAAGGACAGCTCTGAGCATAGGGCAGAAAGAAAATATCTGCCAGTTCTAGGCTGCTCCTTGTACAATAGCTTCAATGTAACAAGCAGCACAGAGCTGCCTTAGAGTGGTGCTGCAATCAGCCTGATTAGTAGGGGTGTGCAAAGCGGGCCCTATTTGATTTGGATTTGGTCCAAATCAGGGACAGAAATTTGATTAATTGATTCAGATCACTGTCCCTGATTAGATTCAACTGAATCTGAAGGTTTGATGCTGCTTCGGAGAATCAGCTATTTGGACATAGACACAGCTTTAAAAGTTTTTTCTACATACTTCGAGGTACCAGTATAGCTTGTGAATGCTGTGATGCTGGGGCAGATGGAGCATCCCACAGAAGTGCAGAGGGAGAGCCTCCATGTGCTCAGTGGCAAACCCAGAAGTGGACCAGAAGTACTTCCAGTTCACTTCTGGGTCTGCCGGGGAGTGCAGTGGGGGGCCCCCTCCCTGTGGCCCCCCCTGGCTCAGCGATTGGCCACAGGGGGACGTTGGGTGCCCTCCCAGACCTAGGAGGCACCAGTCACTGAGCTGGGGGGGAGCAGGGCCCCCCTCCCCCCAGCGTGCTCCCCAGTGGACCCGGAAGTGAACCAGAAGTGCTTCTGGTGCACTTCCAGGTCTGCTGCCGAGCACGCTGGGGAGCCCCCTGCATGACTGTGGGACACTCTATTCATGACAGCATCTCAGCATTCATGAGCCGTGCTGGTACCTTGAGGTATCTAGAAAAAACATTTAAAGCTGTGTCTATGTCCAAATCACCTAATCTTTCAAAATCTCTCTGAATTGATTTGGAGGGTTCCAATTCTATTCAGAGAGATTAAAGGGTCCTCTGATTTGACTCAGATTCAGTGATTTGGCCACTGAATCAGGCCGAATCTCTCCTGAATCGAATCAGGGACTGAAGCACAGCCCTACTGGTTAGCTCT
>NW_005842471.1:682783-684013 GCF_000455745.1 Alligator sinensis | reverse complement strand
CCACTCTGAGATCAGCTGGACATCAAGAAAGATAGTATATTAGACAACAAGGGGATAGACTGTGTTATATATCATGGGGCTAGGGCATAAAGAGATATACTGAGGTGGGGGGAACATCTTGGGTAAAATGGATTGTTTGACTGTGCAGGTGAGCAGTGGGAGAGGTTAAGAAACACTCTTCAAACATATAATTAACAGTATAATAAAATACTAACATCAATGAAGTAATCATTTCATTAGGAACAAATCAGCCAGCCAGCCATCTACAGAATCTCTATCCCCTGTACCTTCATCATTATAAAATGATCTCAGCTCTTCCCAAAATGCCTATCAAACAAATGCATGTCTACAAAACCACCAAAATCATTGTTTCAGGTCAAAAGGGTAGATCAATCCAGAGTCACACAAAACACAATGCCATTTGATCCCTCACTTTTATAATGAAAGGGCGATACCTTGAGCTCCTGTGTCAACTGAAGTCTCAGTTTCATAGAATCATATCATAGAATCATAGAAGTAGGGTCGGAAGGGACCTTGTAGATCTTCAGAACCGACCCCCTGCCTGGGCAGGAAGAAAACTGGGCTCAAATGACCCCAGCCAGATAGGCATCAAGCTGCTTCTTAAAGACCCCCAGAGTAGGAGCCAGCGCCATTTCCCTTGGAAGTCGATTCCAGATCCTAGCCGCCCTAACTGTGAAGCAGTTCCTACAGATGTCTAATCTAAACCTACTCTCCCACAACTTGTGGCTGTTATTCCTTGTTATCCCAGGGGTCCCCCCTAGTGAGTTTATAGATGGTCACCAGGTCCCCCCACAGCCTTCTCTTGTTAAGGCTGAACAGGTTCAGGTCCCGTAGCCTCTTATTGTAGGGTCTGCCCTGCTGTCCCCGGATCATGCGGGTGGCCCTCCTCTGGACCCTGTCAATGTTGTCCACATCCCTCTTGAAGTGAGGTGCCCAGAACTGGACACAGTACTCCAGCTGTGGCCTGACCAGTGTCACGTAGAAGGGGAGGATCACCTCCTTGGACCTACTTGAGATGCACCTGTGGATACACGATAAGGTCCGGTTAGCCCTGCCGACCGTGACCTCGCATTGTCGGCCCATGTTCATCTTGGAGTCAATGATGACTCCAAGATCCCTTTCTGCCTCCATGGTCTCAAGAAGGGAGTTTCCCATCTTAAAAGTGTGCTGCTGGTTACCACTGCCCAAGTGCAGCACCCTGCACTTGTC
>NW_005842471.1:662398-681650 GCF_000455745.1 Alligator sinensis | reverse complement strand
GAACCCCAGCGCCTCTCCCACCAATCTCCTCAACTCGTTGAAGTTGGCCCTCTTGAAGTCTAGGGCTACCGCCTTGCTGCAGGCCCTTGTCACCCTGCGGTGGATGATGAATTCCAGCAAGCAATGATCACTATCACCCAGGTGGTCAAGGACCTGGAGCCCCCTTACCAGATCATTGCCTGTGGACAGGACCAGGTCCAACAGGGCGTTCCCTCTGGTGGGACGGTGCACCTCCTGGGTTAAGTGAAGGTCCTGTATCTTGGCCAGGAACCTCCTGGAATGGTCCGACCTGGCTGACTACTCCTCCCAGCAGATGTCCGGGTAATTTAGATCACCCATGACAACTACATCCCTTGCCTTAAGTGCCTCTGCA
This sequence comes from Alligator sinensis, assembly GCF_000455745.1. Taxonomy (NCBI): domain Eukaryota; kingdom Metazoa; phylum Chordata; order Crocodylia; family Alligatoridae; genus Alligator; species Alligator sinensis. Next base: position 681,277 of record NW_005842471.1, on the reverse strand, counting down.
AGCTGGCCCGAAAATTCCCAGTCCAGCTCCTCCCCTTGGTTGTGGGGTCTGTAGTAGACCCCCACCGTTAAATCCCTCTCCCCACGACCCCCTTGTATCTTGACCCAGAGCACTTCAGCTTGCCCTCCTCCAACCCCATTTTGCTGGCAGAGGATGTGTATTGCTCTTTGACATAGAGCACCACACCCCCTCCCTTCCTTCCTTCTCTATCCCGCCTGTAGAGCCTATAGCCCCTAATACTAACTGCCCAGTTGTGGGATGAATCCCACCACATTTCTGTAAGCCCTACTATGTCTGGGTTTGAACTGGCTATTCTGAGGGCGAGTTCCTCCTGTTTGTTCCCCATACTTCGAGCACTGGTATACAGGCATTTAAGGCCTTGCATAGCTGTGCGTGCCACCCCCCGATTAGGAAGACTATCTGGACCCCTGTGTCTTACCTGGGCACTCCTTGCACGTCACCTGTCTTGCTCGGGTGGTGTCTCCACGTCTTCCTGCGGCCCCTCCCCCGGCGAGGCTAGTTTAAAGCTCACCGTACGAGATCAGCCAACCTGGAAGAGAAGACACACTTGCCTTTAGGAGAGAGGTGAAGCCCATTCCGCCCCAGCAAGTCCCCCGCCCGAAAGCATGGGTCATTATCTAGGAACCCAAGTTTGGTAGAGTGATTTTTTTTTTTGAGGGAAATGCTGCTGGTTCAGAGTATGAATCACTGTAAAATGTCTTTATTCCTGACATTGAATAAATACTGAACAAGTGCTCTAACTAATGCTATATATTTCAAATTAATTTTTTGCTGCATGCAATATTTGAAATTGCAGTGTAAGTCTGAGTTAGTAATGTTTAACTTTAGTATTGAAAGTTCATTTGGATAATGTATTGCCTCTTACTAAAAGTTCTGGGTTCAGGACCAAATCTTAATTAAAGCCCCTCTCCCTACTTACAAGCATACCTCTCTGTAGCTACTGAGGGTAACGATTGTATTTGCTTATATGTCTGTGTAACGCAGGCGGTACTTCAAGATGTACCCCCTCTCCAATTGAAGGGATCAGAGCAGGTGCACAAGTGCTGTGGGAGGTGTAGGGACTCTCCTTCCCCTATAGAGCAGAGCCAGATCACCAATGGGGACTTAACCATATACCTTTTAATTTGAAAAACAGCAGTGAGAACATAACATGGATAAACCAGGGGTATAGGGGACACTACAATGCTGCAAGGGGGCAGAATTCAATAAAGATTAGGCACTTACAATTGTAGACTTATTCATCCAGTTGACAAAAGACAGGTTTAACAAAATACAAAACACAAACAGCATAACAAACAATACTGGTTGGCAAAATATAAAATGCACAAAATACAAAACGTTGAATAACAAGAAATATAGGGCCTAGATACCTGGAGGGGGGAAAGAGAGAAAACACAATGACCCCTTTTCACTGCTACAAGAATTTCTCTGTGTTACTTTATTCAACCCAAATCATCCCTGCTGGTACTTGAACTCAGATCTCCCACGTGGTAGACAAAAAAATCTGCCATACAGCCACCAATGCTGAGAACAGGCTAAGTTACTAGTAGTTTTGACCTTCCAGGAGCCTTTGCCTCATGTCAAGCTTCCTAACCTCTTCCTGGAGGAGCTGGAAGCAGAGCTGGGAACCTCTCGGGTCACTGCTCAGCTTCTTGCTGAAGCTGGGGAACCTCTCCTGCTGGCTGCAGCCTCTCACAGGGGATCCTGGAGCCCAGCGGGGAGCCTCTCCTGCTGGCCACATGCTGCACTGCTGAGGGTCCAATTGCAGCCTGCAGGTCCCACTCCTTCAGGTTCTTCTGCGCCACTGATACATGTGACACACAGGTGCTTTAAATCAGTGCAGCTCGCTAATTAAAAGTGCCCAGCGACACATCAAAAAGAAATGTAAAAATGCCCATAGTTTTTTCCTTGTTAACGCACTTTATTTCAGAAAACCTTAAAATGTATGCATCAAGTAAAATTCATTTAAAAAAATGAAAACTAGGTACCTAATAGGGAACACCATGTGTTACAATATTGTTATCAGAAAAAAGTCAAAGAATGTTTGTGGCTGTCAGAGGTTTGTTATATTACATGTGTGTGAAGTCTTTTACTTCAACAGGGCTGAGAGTAAAATGTCTCCTTTTATGTACAATAAAAATCTTGGCTGTTTAGAATCCCTAACCTGACAAAACAATATTACAGTCTTGTGTTAGGAATGTAATTCAGTCATTTCAGTGCTTCCTGTCTCAGCCTCTATGGATTAGTAAATTTGACTTCAGCAATATGGCCACACTGGCGTAGTTTTTTACCAGTATTATATTGTTTTTCTTTCTTTTGAGCACTATGAGTCATTTCCTTAAATCTTTTTAGTTTTGCTGTAGAAGTTTAGGATAGTAGGAATTGCCAATCCTCCTCATCTCCACTTCCAGTTTTAATTCTCTTGAGTGCTAGAACCATGTTTGTTTCCTACCAGTTATATCCAATGCATTTGTGTTGAAATAAATATCTGCAGCCATTTTTTTCAGCTGATAAACTGAACTCCACTGATAACAGAGTTTCTTTGAAGCTATATAAATGTATGCTAGTTGAGGATATCAGCTTTGGTATATTTGAATACTGTTTCCCTTATATTTAACAACATAGATACAGAACTAAACTGGGGGAAGAAATAAGCAAAAACTTTGGCCCTTGCCCTGTTCAAGCTAGCCATGCCCACCAGCCTGCAGTATGTCAGCAACCTGTTTGGTGTGGGCAAGGGACATACTAGGGGTCACTGTGATCCATGTGCATGATGCACTGGTGATGGTGGTGGGCTTCCGTTCCCTGGATTTCCCCAGTCCATCAGGGTCCTCAACTGGACCCACATCCCTGTCACCTGCCTGCCCCATCGGGACTGACCCTACTACAGCTGCAGGGGCTTTTACTTGGTGGTGCTCCAGGCCATTGTGGACCACTGTAGGACCTTCACACATGTGAGTACTGGCTGGGTGGGCAGCACCCACAACACCCATGTGTTCCAGAACTCCAGACTGATGGGCCTGGTAGAGAGCAGCTGCTTCACCCTAGGGGTGCCAGACCTGCAGCTGGGTGCTGTGGCCATCCCGCCTCCACTCAGTGGGAACCCCACCTACCCACTTCTGTCCTGGCTCATGTGGCATGATACCAGCCCCCTGGACCCCTGCCAGGCCTGCTTCAACTGTTGCCTGGACTGGACCTACACCCTGGTGGAGTGTGCCTTTGACCACCTCAAGGGCTGCTGCCACACCCTCACCAACCACCTCACGTTTGCCGAAAAAAAAACTTCCCTGGGTCACCATCACAGCCTGTGTGCTGCATAACATCTGCAAGGTGTGGGGGAAGATTTTCCTTGAAGCCTGGGTGGAGAAGGCACTGCACATGGAGGACGCCTGGCAGTGGGAGCACCACCTGCAGTGGCAGCAGTAGTGGCAGCCGCGCCCCCACCAGCAAGGCCCCAGAAGAGCTGTGCACCTGCCAGTGGGGGCCAGGTCATAGGGACCACCTTCTCCAGCACTCCCCACTCTAGCTTGCCTGCACCACTGCCCACGGACTGCCCACCCCCAACATCATGCTCACTGTAGACACAGCTCAAAAGAACAAGTTTTTATTTCTCTCACATCAACCATAAAACCCCTCCTCTCTCCCTCCCTCCCCAACAAACAGGTCCCCCCTCATCACACAGAGCTTTTCTCCCTCCTAAGCAAACAAAGCCCCTCCACCATCCAACCCACCCACCAACAATAAAAAACCTTCTCATTGAAAACTATGTAAACATCCTTTGCCAGCTGTCCCATGGTGGTGGGTCATGGGGTGGGGGTGCCCAGGGCCAAGTGGTCAGCACCCTGACCTCTGGCTGTTCCCCCGTGGGTGAAGATGCTGTGGTGAGTGCAGCATGGGGGCTCACTTAGGGGTGATGGCAGGCAGTGCTCCCCTGGCGCAGGCAGCTCCCTCTCTCGTAAGCAGAGTCCAGGCCCAACTGGGCTGTCCTGTGGTCTTGGCACTGCTGTAGACAGCTCCAACTCCACACCCAGCTAGGTGGTGGTGGACCTGGGGTAGGGGCTGGGCCAGGGGCTCCTGGCTGCTGGAGTCAGCAAAGGGCCTCCTCCCAGGCCCAAGTGCAAGCCTGCTGTGATGCGGCATGTGGCTGTCAGGGGCATGTGGAAGTAGGGTCAGGAGCTGGACAGCAGGTAGCACAAACATAACCTCCAGGGCCAGAATGGTGTCCAGTACCCAACGGTTGTCATCTGTGGCCTGCACTGCCCAGACCAGAATGTCATTCTGCTCCTGCAGCACCTGGAGCTGCTCCTTCTCCAGGAGGAGAATCCTGTCCTCGGTCCTCCTCTGGTGGAGTCAGTGCATCTGCAGGGCCCCAGGTGGTGACCCTGAGGCCACATCCTGGCTGCTACAGGTGGCCTCTTCCCCATGTGCAGCTGTGGGCCCTGCAGAGCCATGAGACAGAAGCTGTTTGTTAGAGTTTGCAACATTTCTAAAATAAGATTCTCGATACCAGGGGCCTGTGTGCTGCCAGGCTCAGATAGGGGGCTGTGTATGCACGGGTGCTCAGGGACCATGGTAAGTTGGCTGGGCAGGCCTGGGCCCAGGCAGTCACCAGCTGAGCCTCCCATCCCAGCTTGTTCCTCAGGGGCTGGTGGGCCCCTCAGGGCTGGCTGCAGGCAACTTTCTTTCCCCACCCCATTCCCAGGGCAGGACAGGCCAGGTTCCTGGCAGCACTGCTGGTCCAGAACCTGATCCTTCCCTCTCCTCCTGCAGGCCAGCTGTTCTCCTTTGCTGCCACCCAGCCCATGGCACCCAGGCTTGGTGGGCATGAGGCTCTCAGATGCCTGGGATGAGGAGATACCCTTCACCCCACCCTCCCCACAGAGGACCTTTATAGGGAGGTATCCTGGGGCCAGCTCCTCAGCATGCCAATGCTGCACCTCGAGTGTGCCCCTGCTGCATATCACAGGTGGTGTGTGAGGAGCTGTTTATGCAGACAGAGCTGTGCTCAACCTACTATGCCCTGCTGCTGCTAACTGCCATGGTTCCCTGGGCACATGTATGCACCTGGTACAGGACTCTGAGCCATAAAAGCATCAGGGACAAGCCCAGGCTGCCCTGCAACCTTCATCACCACCTGGAGGGCTACCTGTGGCTGCACTACATGTCCCTGCCCTCCATAGCCAAGAACATCGCTGCTGGCATCAACATGTTCCTCATCATGTAAGAGCCCATGCCTGCTGAGCTGTGGGGGCAGAGGCTGCTCAGTAAAGTTCTGCACTGTTTCCTGCCTACCAATGTGCTGTGGGGGGGAAACCCAGGGCCAGGGCAGTGCAGGTGGGCAGGGGCAGGGGCAAGGAGGGTCCTCCCCACAATGTGGGCCTTACCAAGTGGCTGGGGCTGGCATGGCTGGTGGCTCCACTTGGATCTAGCCTGCAGTGACAGCATCTGATTCTGTTTGGTATCCTCTGATGGAGGGGCGCAGTGTGCAGGCACCCACCAGGGGCCCCCCTCAGGGAGAAGCTGGTGCTGCTGACAGCCACTGGTGTCATGGCCGGCCACACTTCATAGCTGGGCCTGGGGCTACGAAGCTGGCAAGGCAGGTGCTGGCCAGGACTCCCAGAGCTGTTGGTGGAAACTGCAGACAGGGAGCTCAAAGGGGTGGGACACTGAGCACCCAAGGGGCCCTCCTCCAGTGACATGTCACCAGAGGTGCCAGGCCAGGACAGGGGCTTGGGCAGGCAGTCGATGCTGTTGTAGATAGCACGGCTGAGGCCTGGGTCCTGGGGTACAAGAATAGTGTCCAGGTGCTGCATAAGGGGCATAGACTTGTGGGCATGGTCAGACTGACAATTGTGGTCAGTCACAGTGGCCGATTGTGCCTGCAAAGCCTTGACTTTTATGTGGCACTGTTGCGCTGACTCGTCATGCCTGCACTTCAGCATGAGGCCTGAAAGCACCTCATGTATGTGGGCATTGGAGCACCCATCCCAGTCAAACTGGCGCTGCACTTCTGCCTCACCCCACAGCACCATGAGATCACCTGTCTCCACCTTGGTCCAGTTGGGACCCCAGATGGAGGGCATGGATGTGGGCACAGATGTGGGCATGGGCCTGGATGAGAAGGATGAGGCCATGTTGGGTCCCACACCAGTTCTCTGGGCACCCACATGGCTGTTCCAGTGCTGTCGGGCCTGGGTAGCTGCCTGCAGCACCCAGCACAGGGCCATGGCATGGGACTGGCAGCCACATGGCAGAGGCAATGCCCTAAAGCACCTGCAGACAGAGGGCAGGCTGCTGGGGGTATGCTGTAGACAGGTGGCACTGGCTCTGCTGGCCAGAAGATACTGAAAGGTGGCCCTGGAGGCTGATAGACTTAGCCAGAGGCTGTAGCAGCCTGCAGCACCCTGCTGACCTGGACAGCAGTCATGTGGCATTGCGGTGCCAGACAGCAGTGCTGGGGTGCTGGCAGTCAGGCACAGTGAGGCTGTGGCCTGCCCTGGGGGACACAGGAGCTTGGAGAGTCCACAGGCTCCTTGTCTGTGTGCCCCAGCACTCATAATGTCTGCATAAAGCTAGTCCAGCCCAGGGCAGGAGAGGCTCCTAGTCCCCGCAGCCCTGGGCCTGGCCTGAGGCTGGCCCCATAGTGGCTGGGTAGACACAGGAGCAAATTTGCTCCCAGATCACGTCTACACATGCCTTACTGCACAGTAATTACTCCACTTAAATTTGCAATTTTCTTTGCAAGTCACAAATTTAGGCAGTATTAAGGGTTTTTACTGTGCAGTAAGCATGTGCACATGTAAACATGTGCAGTACAGTAAACTATGCTAATGCACAGTAACATGTTCCGTGTAAACACACCCAGTTTGTACAGTTATAAAAGTGATGCTTATAAATGTGTTCATGGAGTACTTGTGCGAAAACTCGCAGCAGTTTCAAAAAAGTATAACACATCAATTCATGATCAACTAAATCTATGAGTATCTGTAGTAATTTGCCAGTGTTTTCAAATTTTCTTATCAAATCCATCAATTCTGCATGAATGAAGTCTATGGGAATGCATGAATGAAGTCTATGGGAATGCATAGTAATTTACCTATATGACAATTATTACAGGCATGCTTATTTTAAAGTCAGTGTTTTCAAATTTGTTCCTCTCTTCCTCTCTTCCATGTGCTCAGGAGTAATTAAAGGGAAAAAGTTGCAAGGGGGAGGATGGTGGGGGGAGCGGGGGGCAGAGGGCAAGGGGCCCACCTGACCTCCAAGATTTATTTTCCCTGATGTAGCAGTGTGAAGGGAATCAATTCCAGAAATATGATTCTATACCTAGAAAATTATAGCAAATTTATAAACAGTCCATATATAGAATCTATATATATGGGGGGGAGGATCATTTTATATTTAAGTGAATACAGTATATACACGTTAGGTTTCATGAACCTAATAATGACAAAATCTATTATTTCACTTATTTCCTGCTGGACCTTACACAGATCTTGTCAACTGAATTCTTACTAAATAACTTGGTAAATACAGATAAATATTTTCTATATGCAAAATCAATCATATTTAGGTGAGCATTAATACTGAAGTCTATCTTTAATGGTATCATTGTAGACTGTATTACTGATGCTACTGATTTGCTACAGGTAAAATATATATGATAAAACAATCACTTGTTTAAAGGTATTTTAACCAGTCTTTATTTATTAAAAGTGTGCACTTAAATTATCTTTGTGGGGGGTGTTGTATGTGTGTGAATGGATAGGTTTGATATTCTTGGTAACAGAGGGCCTATCTACTGCTGTTCTGTCTCTCGTAAAATCCCTCAGTCTTTTGAATTTTAGGTTGACCAAGGCTTCTCTGCAGACATTCACTTCTGCATTGTACTTTAGATCTTCATTTAGCCGTGCCTCTGCTTACAATGGTTTTCCATTTCGTTCTTCACTACTCTTTTCCCAAACGTCTGCTGCTTCATTACCATCTTCTTTCTCAACTGTTGTTAAATATATAACTTTATAAATCCTGCAAAATTCATGCACAGGTTTTTGCCTGTGTTCATCACAGTACTATCTGAGAGCCTCACCAGCATTAGTGAATTGATCTTCTTAAGAATGGGAAGTACTGTTATTCTTAGTTTTACTGATGGATCAGTGAGACACAGAAAGATCTTAAGCTTGGTTTTCAAAATGGCTGAGTGCTCAGTTCTTACAGGCTAGAGACAGTAATTATACATAAACCAGTATAAGTGATCAGAAATCAGTTTAAATCTGTAACACATCAAAAGGTGAGTGCATATTAACCATTTTCAAAATGGCCAAAACTGGTTTAAGATAAATCTTCATGGATGTAGTAATCAGACTTAACTGATTTGAGTTAAATCAGTTTATTGAACTTCTGTCCCAGATCCCCTTCAGATTCAAGTTAACTCACAGTCCTCAAGCCTCCCAGGATGTTTTGCACTTCCCCACAAACCCTCCTGCCCCACACAGGGTGGGCAGAATAGACTTGGTCCAAGCGGTCTGTTCCAGCTGATCAGGGAGGCATGCTGTAGCACCCCGCAACTTCTGGCCTGGACCACTGCAGGGATTTGTCTGCATTTCAAAATCTAAAGTGAATGTCTGTTCACTTGCTTATCAGTTTAATCTATGCAGCTTAGACTAACCTGCAGAAATTGAATTGAATCAGCCTCAGGCTTTTTGACTGTCTGTACTGGGCCACTGATTTCAGCTGAAGGTGTAGGTACTCAATATCTCTGAATATCAGGGACCAATCAGTCAGATCAAAAGAGATTTAGATACCCAAAGCAGAATTTAGGTGTGTAAGTTGAAAACTGTGATCCTAAAAAACCTATTTAGCTCACTTTTTATGTTAAAGATTTCCAGGTGCCTAAAGTCTCTTTACAGGGTCAAGGGTCCTGATACTCAACTCCCATCTATGCCTGACTAGAATCCAGAAATGAGGTGCTCTCTTTGGTGGGCTTGCTCTGAAAACACGTAATGCATACATACAACAAGTAGTGGCTACAGTTTTCTTTTAAAACACCTGAGGGTTGTGTAAAAGGTGGTGCCAGTTTTCACCTTTTATCTAATTGTTCCGTGGCTAGAGTCCTCATTCAGTATACAGAAGACTGTTGTGAATTTTCTGCAGATAAAAGAGGAAATAAATTGTTCCTGTTGCAGCTGTTTCACTTTGCAGGAGTGAATTCAACTTCCATGATCTGATCTGAGTATTGTTTATGTATTTTCTATCGAATGGTCACTAGATAAAGTACAGAAACAGCCCTGTGAGCAGGCACTGCAGTCTAGGGTGCAGACAGAAGTGACAATTTTCACCCAATCTGGTCACAGAAAGCAGTTTATAGCTTTGACCAATCAGAAATGCGTGGCAGCAGACAACTTCAGATCAGGTGAAAACATGACCCCGCATTGCACAAGGTGTCAGAGGAAGATGTTACAAGACATAGCCTTCTATAACTTGTGTCTGCCCAGCTCCCAGCCTGTTGCTCTTTTCAGAATGGGAGGGAGGAAAGGGAGCTCAGTCTGGGCGTTTTTCAGCTCCCCCCCAGATTAGGGTAAGTGTATTTGAGTCTCCTTGAGATGGGAGGTCTCCAATTCACCCATCCCACCCTTCAGCACTGGCTGGGAAGCCCCAAGAATGAGCTCCCTGTGCTGCCTTCCTCCCCACCACTCCCCATTCTGCAAACATTGAGCACTAGAAGAGTGCCTGGCCATTGCTATGGGAACCTGGCTGCAGGCTCCCAGCTGGCAGTTAGATTCCCTTCACCCCTGGAATCATCAGTGAACTTATGTTTAGTCTGAGGTAAGGCTGTAACTCAAAACGCTTTGCAGAAAATGATCTGAGTTACAGCTGGGAGCTGCACTTCTGTCTGCTAGAACTCATTTCTCCCACTTAATTAGGCTATGGAGTCATACTCCTACTTGCTTCTTCTCTTTGATTCTGTAAAACTTTAGTTATTTTATGTTTCAACAGAAGGGGTGGAGAGTGTCCTTACTCTAGAACAGCCTGTACCTTGTGGCTAGGATGCTGTCTTGGGAGGTAGGAGATGGGCTTAAACCCCCTCAGGTATTGGAATAGATTGAACCATTTGGTTTCCCATGTCTGAATTAGTGATTTAACCACTTACTAGGTTATTGCCAAAGAGTGGGGTAATGGCTCAGAAAAGGTAAAGGCTCCTCTTCACTCAGGAGATTTCTGAGTGAAGTAAGGCAACTAACAAGCAGTGTATGAGCAGGACACAAGTCCCAGACACCCACGTAGAAGAGGCACCAGAATGGTGGATCCCAGGGGGTCTGTGGTGCTGCAGTAGCAGCAGAAACAACCCTGCACCATGGCTACAGCAGCTCTGGCAGCCAGGTGCAGGGACTCCATGCTGCTGCTATAGCAGCAACAACTGGGTGCAGGTGGACTGCCAGTAGCCAGTACCAGTCAGAGACCAGTCCCCAGAGGCAGGTAAGACTTTGCCCCCTTATCTCCAGCACCCAGCGACCTCCCAATGGGGTTTTGCCCTAGGAGCAAAACTTGCCAGTTACCTCTCTGGCAGTTAAACCATGAAAAAGTGCAGAACTTAAGATATACTAAAGAGTCCTTAGTATTTCCCTATTGATAAGGCATTTCACACACCGAATGCTAGTTTTTGGATTCTATTCTAAGTTGTTTTACTCTTCTCATGCACTGGACAAGAAATACAGCTACTTAATTCAGGGTTCTGCATTCCACTACCTGTCTAAGAGTTACTGAGATGCTCAGTGTTGTGGCATCAACATTTTGGAATCTAGCTCCAGGTGATTTGTCCAAGCTTATGCAGGTACTCTGTGGCAAAACCAGACCGAGTACAATGATCCTCTCAGTTACAGTCCAACATCTTAACCACAAGACTATCTTCTCTTTTAGCATTCATTCCAGTATCCCCTTCCAGCAAAAATGCCATGATACAAAAGACTGAACAATAACTGCAAAGACTAATGAAAATAACATTATTGTAATTATCTTCACAATGCTCCAAGCATTTAAGAAAAATGCCATCTCCTGTTATGATAGAAGCAATAAACATTTAGGGATATAATCTCTGGATGATGTTGGTGTGTTTTGTTTTGTTTTGGTTTTTTTAATGAGGCAGTTAAAACAATACGTAGCTGAAATTTAGATTAAATGCTTATGTCTTGATAAGTGCAGAGCGAAAAAATCATTTTTGTGGGGTGTACATTGTTTTTGTCTCAGTATTTTTTCAAGGACTGTGAATGCATCAGTATATTGAACTAGATTGTGCATCTGGTCTTTTGAAAATGCTAGGAGAAGGTACAGAGGGAGAGGGCAAAGGTAGCCTTCTACCACCATCTTTGCAGCATCTGGATTCTGGGAAGCTACTAGGCTGAGCTAATAGTCTAGGTAACAGTCTTACTTCAAATAATCTTCTTTTTCTCTTGTCTCTATATGACATTTGACCATTTTTTTACATAAGCTTCTGCTCATTTATTGTACTTTGCGAGATCAGTTCACATAATAAAACACACCTGTTCTTTAAAACATGTGGAGGCATTCATAGAAGCATGCAGGCAAAGAAGACAATGAAGAGTCAGTACTATAAAAGGTATAAAAGTCAAAGGACAAGTTGTTCAAATAATATGCTTTAAGCACTGGAAAATGTCAGCAAAGAATTAGCATGATTCCATTCTTATCAGCAGCCTCAGTTTAATATTCATGAATCTGTTTGATATTAAAGGTTTACTACATCTTTCATTAAAAGATAAATGGAATGTTTCTTAACTGCATTCTTAACATATTCATTTGGACAACAGTAAAAGGTCTGCTTAGTTGTCTGGGTGGCTGGCATGGCTAATTTTAAAAAAATCTCTAAAGTTAGGAATAGCTGTCTATAAAACAAGAAAACCTGAGGTAGACCTTGTATTTACACCCTTATATATTGTTTTTATTACTAAAAGGCTATAAATACAGGCTCTACCTCAGACATCCTTGTTTTATATACTCCGTTACTTCCAACTTCAGGTGTGTGTGTGTGTGTGTGTGTACACACACACACGTGTACCACTTCGCCTTTGGCAGGCCCACCCACCACAGATGGAAAGGGACCCTCATTACGTACATTAGTTCAGATTTCATGGTATAAAACGTACAGTATGAGCTCTGAATCAGAGGAAAATAGGACTGATGGCATTTGCAGCTAAAGAGATTTCTAATCCTCAGATTTTAGCTAGATGGATAACTCAATCTCATTAAACAAGAGCTAAAACTTCAGCTTCTACATAATCACATATATTTACATAACATGAATAGCTCTGCCCCTTAAGTGCCCAGTCCTCAGATAAATGGGAGCTGTGGTAATGATTCCAATGGGAACAGAAACTGGCATCTATGCATGCTCTTGGCTACAACTTTCCACCTAGATATGCTTAACATTTTGAGAAGCAATAAATTGAAAGCAGATAATAGCTTTGGAAATGGGGAAATTGCAAACTTCATGAGAGAGTTTATGTTTCCTAGGAAACTATGCTTGTTTGGTTTTTACAGCAACCCTCTTTGGCCCTCCTCAGCAGACTGCAAAAATCGTTATTAATTAGAAAGATTAATTTAACTTTCAGTACCCTGTTACAAGTGGTTAAGAGGCTTTCCCCGTGTGCCTTAGTGACTGAAGTCTAAGTCTTGGCAGCCTCTCTTAGGGATAAGAAGTCTTTTGCTCTAATAGCTGTGATGAATAGTTGAATGTCAGATATCTTTTTGCCTCATTTCTCTCTGTTGCCAGAGGTCATAATTTTGTTTTATTTGTCTTTGAAAAGAGATCATAGTGAATTTTCCAAGAACAGAAGAAGACCAAAAAATCTTAAATAAAACAAGGGTTATAAGAAAATTGAGAGGAAATCAAACTAAATCAAAGATAACAATACCAAACATACCTCAGTCTAAGGTTGAGCGTATCCTAGTCTATTTAGATAAAACCTTCAGTTTTCAGAGGAAGTAATTAATTGAGTGAAACTAATCATTTTCTTAGCCTATCCTTGGATTGATTCTTTACTGCCTTGTACTTTCTAACTTTACGTGTGCTTTGTGTGACAAAGTGGACATAAAGTCCTGCAGTTAGTGAAGTGACTGGAGAACACTGGCTTGGTAGTGTTTTACCATTGTGAGTACAAATGACTGCATAAGATCCAGGGTGGTGGAGAATCAGGCTCCTGATTTTAAGTTGTCAGAATCTCCACTTCTCTTTTGATGATATAGTGGCCTTACCTATTTTGTGACAGTGTTTAGTCCTTGGGATAATGGGATTGAGCATATTCTATTCACCCAAATCTGCTGATGCTCTCCAGACATACAACTCTGTAAGTGAGGTGCCTCTGGGCTTTACCTAAGTACCCACTCTCAAGCTCAAGAGCCAAGTGCTGGGGACAAGCCTGGAGCAACCTTATGGACAAACCTCCAGGTCTGAATCATGTTAGTGGACTCAGTTAGGTGGATGTACAGAGCCCTGTGTCCCTCAGGATGCACTGATGTTGCAGTATAAACAAACTCTGCATGACCTCCTAACCTCTGCCATTGTGTGACTATGTCCACATTAGTTTCTGCTCTCCAGGATCCTACCAGTCTTTATTGTCTCCTTCCTATCAGTGATGGTACTTATCTTTTGTGGTCCTGTGAAAAGGTTTGGTTTTGAGCCCCTATTATTGCCATTTATAGACTCATAGAAGTAGGGTCAGAAGGGACCTTGTAGATCATCAAGTCTGACCCCCTGCGCTAGGCAGGAGAGAAAACTGGGCTCAAATGATCCCAGCCAGATAGACACAAGCCTCCTCTTAAAGACCCCCAGGGTAGGAGCCATCACCACTTCCCTTGGAAGTTGGTTCCAGATCCTAGCCGCCCTGACTGTGAAGTAGTGCCTTCGGATGTCTAGTCTAAACCTACTCTCTAACAATTTGTGGCCATTATTCCTTGTTACCCTGCGGGGCGCTATGGGGAGCAGGGTCTCTCCCAAACGCTGCTGGTCCCCCCTGGTGAGTTTATAGATGGCCACCAGGTCCCCCCTCAGCCTTCTCTTTTGAAGGCTGAACAGGTTAAGGTCCCGTAGCCTCTCTTCATAGTATCTGCCCTGCTGTTCCCGGATCATGCGGGTGGCCCTCCTCTGGACCCTCTCAATGGGTCTATAGTTGCCCGGGTCCTCCCTCTTCCCTTTTACTATTATATAATGAATCCTAAAACATAACCAAACTGCAGCAGTGCCCATAACCAGCTTGAGGCCTCATGCAAATGCAATTTGCATTGCCCTAGCATCACACCTGCTCCCCCTAAATTGAGGGGGGTCAGATGAGGGGCACAGGACCAGTCCACAGGCCAGATGCACAGCATAGTTCTGGCCCCAGGGTTTTAATCAGGTCCACAATATCCTTCCCCTGCCCTCCACATCCACTGCTGGTGACAGCCTCAGCAGTCACTCTGGGACTGAGCCACATGTCATTGGTGACGTGTAGGGGGTGCACACGGGTGCACGTGCACCCCCTGAGAATGGCAGTGCACCCTTTATGAAAAGGCACTGCCAACATTGTTGGCGGCACCTGGTCACTGCTCACTGCCCCTGCTGCCCCCCACTACTGACACCGCCAGTGGCATCTGAGGGCAGTCAGTGATTGCCATTGGCTGCCACTGACGCTGCTGGCGGTGTTTGTGGATGGTTGCCTACCCCTGGTTAGCGCTCACCCCTTCACCCTGCCACCGCCGACAGTGCTGGCGGCATCTGCAGGAGCTCCCCGCTGGCGGCATCTGCAGGAGCTCCCTGCTTACTGTGCTCCTGCTGCCGCCAGCACCACCATGCCCCCACAGCCACCAGGAGCATGCATCATTCATGCCACATGTGGCACACACTTCAGTTCAAGTAGGAAGCAAGCTGCCCACAACATCTGCTCCAGCCAGTCAGGGGCAGGTGCTGTATGCAGTACAGGTTCCCAACTGGGTGGAGCAGCACTGCATGTAGTGCAGCATCAAATCAGTCAAAGCAGGTGCTGGCATGTGTGGGACCCACAGACCACCCCCCCACCCACCACTCCTCTCTGCATGCTGAATTAAGTGCCCATTCTGGCCACTCCAGAACTATGCCGTATGTGGCACCCAGTCTGGGACCCAAATTGCACCTGGTTATTGTCCTCAGCCAGCTGAAGTAGGTACTGTGTGCAATTCATGTGTTGAAGTGCACATTGTGGGTGTTAGATCCAGCATGTGAGTGGTGGGGTCCTGAACCCTGTCACATATGGTACACCCTGCATGAGTGCTGCCTGCAGCTTGGTTCCTGGATCAAGCGCTATGGGTAGCACATATCCTGGGCCCTGTGTGCAGGGTTGGTCTGGCATGCACCACGTGTGGGTTACCTGGAAACCCAGGGCCAGCACTGAGGGCCTGATCATGTGGCTCCCTAGGCTAGATTCAGCCCATGGGCCATATTTTGGCACCCCTACCCTAAAACAATGGACCCAAATAGAGTGAGTTACTGCAAAATCCTCAGTAATTTATCTGGCTGCTTACTCTGTAGGATTCAGAGCAGCCAGCGGTTTAGGAAAACCCTTCTGGCACAGCTCCTGAAAGATCCTGGCTGCCTAAGGTTGAGAGGATCTGGGTTGGGTTGGGGCAATAGGTGGTAGCATCAAGGAAAAGAAAAAGCAATTTAATCAACTTGGGAAATTAACAACATGGCATTTTGAAGTATAAGCATATTCCTAGCAACAAGATTAACAGCTGAATGTTTGATCTATATGTTAAATAGTTATGAGAAATCTAAAGAAAGTGTTCTAATTAGAATAGTCTTTCTTTCCTAGAGAATTATAAAGGATGGAAAGTTGGAATTACCACCAAGGAGGAGTATTCAGCACTTGTTTGTACCTGCAGGGAGTGGATCAGGAAAGCCAAGGCTGCAACTGAGCTCCATCTGGCTTCACATATCAAGGATAACAAGAAGTCCTTTTTCAGATACGTAGAGAGTCGGAAAAAAAGCAAGGGTAACATTGGACCCCTGCTGAATCAAGCGGGACAGCTGATAACTGACACCCAGGAAAAGGTCAAGCTGCTTCATGGGTACTTTGCGTCAGTCTTTCATCAGTCCAATGATGAAGTCTAGCAAGATGTCTAGCAAGACACAGGACGGCCAGGGTGAGGGTGTATTTATACCCAGCAGCAGTGTTGATCTAGTAAAGGATCACCTTGAGAGGCTGGACAACAAGTCAGCTGGTCCTGACAGATTACACCCTAGGGTATTCAAGGAGCTGGCAGGTATCATAGCCCAATCGTTGGCAAAAATATTTGAAAATTCATGGTGCTCAGGTGAAGTACCTGAAGACTGGAAGAAGGCCAATGCGGTACCCATCTTCAAGAAACAGCAGAAAGTAGATCCTGGGAATTACTGGCCAATCAGCTTGACCTCAATCCCTGGTAAGATTCTCAAGAAAATGATCAAGGAGACCCTTCTGGATAAGTTGGCTGAGGGCAATATCCTGAGGGATAGCCAGCATGGGTTTGTCACAGGTAGGTCTTTCCTGACCAATCTCATCTCCTTCTATGACCAGGTGATGTATCACCTGGATAAGGGAGAAGTGATTGATGTCATATACCTGGACTTTAAAAAAGCCCTTGATCTGGTGTCCCATGACCTCCTCATGAAAAAATTGTACAACTGTGGCCTTGGCTACACCACAGTCCAATGGCTGGGAAATTGGCTCTGAGGTCGAACCTAGAGAGTAGTTGTTGATGGCAGAGAGCCATTATGGCGCTCCGTGACTAATGGTGTCCCCCAAGGCTCTGTCCTTGCACCGGTTCTCTTCAACATCTTTATCAATGATGTGGACATTGGAGTCAGAAGCGCACTGGCTAAATTCACCGATGACACTAAACTTTGGGGCATAGCGTCCACACCTGGGGACAGGCTAGTGATCCAGGCTGACTTGGATAAGCTTAGTAAGTGTGTGGACACAAACCTGATGACATTCAATACCGATAAATGCAAGGTATTCCATCTCAGGAAAAAAACCCTGCAGCATACTTATAGGCTTAGCAGTGCTATGCTTGCTAGCACCACTGCTGAAAGAGACTTGGGGGTCATGATTGACCACAAGATGAACATAAGCCACCAATGTGATGTTGCAGCTGGTAAAGCAAACAAACCCTGGCTTGCATCTATGGATGCTTCCCAGGTAAATCTCAGGATGTCATCCTCCCACTGTATTTGGCCTTGGTGACGCTGCAGCTGGAGTACTGCATCCAATTCTGGGCTCCGCAATTCAAGAAGGATGTTGAGTAGCTTGAGAGAGTCCAGAGGAGAGCCACACACATGATCAGAGGGCAAGAGAATAGGCCTTATGAAGAAAGGCTGAGAGCCATGGGATTCTTCAGTCTGGAAAAGCGCAGGCTCAGGGGGGACCTGGTGGCTGCCTACAAGTACACAAGGGGTGTTCATCAGGATCTGGGAGAATGTGTGTTCACCAGAGCACCCCAAGGAAAAACAAGGACCAATGGTCATAAACTCCTACAAGACCATTTTAGGTTGAACATAAGAAAAAATGTCTTAACTGTCTGAGCCCCCAAGACCTGGAATAGACTCCCTCCAGATGTGGTGCAGGCCTAGTCTGGACTCATTCAAGAAATGTTTGGATGCTTATCTTGCTGGGGTCCTTTGACCCTAGCTGACTTCCTGCCCCTGGGGCAGGGAGCTGGATTTGATGATCTTTGACATCCCTTCCAGCCATAGCGTCTATGAAATCTTTGAAATAAATAGGCTCTACCACAAATCTGTCTGTGATGTAGCACTCTCTCTCTTACCTCTTTTCTTTGGTTTCTGACAAACTTAAAGGCTTAACTAAGTAGGTACTGGCTTTTTCTGCTGGAGTGGAGAGCCATGAGTAACAGATTATTTTCTGCAACATGAACATTTTGAACAGTGAGGAACTAGACCTATATAGCTTAGAAGAGAGTTTTGCTCAATTGAAGTGAGTGGGGCAAATGAGAAAATAATGCAACCCCATCAATGCTGTACGAGGGTGAGGTGCATAACCCTCTTCCTTGGGTTATCCTGAACCTCTCTTTTATCCTTTGATGTTGTGGCAGAGAGAAAAGCGCGACCCTCCCGCTGAAGTTGTAAGCACCTTTGACAGCAACTCATCTGAAACTTTTGACCTTTGATTTTAGGAATGAGTAATTCAGCTCTATACCAAATGCACACTTCAACAAAACTGCAGTGGGCAGGAAATACACTGTAGCCTAAAAGGCCAATCAGTTAGGAACTCAATTTAGGAAAATAGTTAAATGTGCTTTTAGTTGATTCATATTCTGGAAACTATTTAAATATGAACATAATTATATGCAATGATTAAGTCCTATTGAATTTAATGGCATAAACATGTGTACAAGCAACATCCCTGAATCATAGCCTAAGGATGGAACTTCCAGTATTGCTGTTGTTAGACTAATCCCATAAAGAAGAAAGACTGAAAATTAATTTGTTACATGTAAGAAAAGAAGAACTTGTTTACTATTGTAAGAAGCATATATTTGATTCTGATTTTGCTAAGCAGCGCTTGCACTAATCAGCAGATACCTTTTGTGCAGTTTCCTGATTGTATCCTCAAGAGAATGTTTCTGTAGATGCTCATATTCTCAGATATAAAATTTACCATGCCCAAACCAACAACTTTCTATTTAGCATGACTCTTTTGAAGTCATTGGAATTATACCAAGAATCTAAATAGAATAGTCTCATTAGCATACTGAACCACAAACCTTACAATTTGCAAAACAAAACAAACAAAAAAACCTGTCCGTTCCTCACTTGCCAGTCAAACTGTGATAGGAAAG
>NW_005842471.1:657363-662388 GCF_000455745.1 Alligator sinensis | reverse complement strand
AAGAGTGGGATAGTGAGAATTAACACTCTTAAAAATATGTTCCTTTTACAGAAAGTACACTTAGTAGAATATTATTAAATACATTCTTGACAAATAAAGGGAATTTTGTGACATATTTTCCATTTCAAGACTGCTTCTTCATTTACTAAGTTGATTAAATGTAAACATTTACATTGGGTCTTCCAATTACATGCATGAAAACCAAGAAAAAATACTGCATGCACACCTGTGGATACACCAGCAACAGCTTTTCTGTTTTGGAAACACCGCTCATCACTGAAAAAAGCAAAAATAAATAAATAAAATTTTAAAAACTCCAAAGCTGCAATCTTCAAACAAAAGAATGTTGATTTAAATCTACTCTTGAAGACTTTAATGCAGTGATATTCAGCCTTTTTCATCCTGCAGGCCAAATGTGCTTCTTCAAAAAGGTCAAGAGAACCACTAGTGTAACTGGGGGTGGGTGACTGGGATACCAGTTCTGGCCACTATTTAGAGAGGGTGCCAGAATGTCAGCTTCAAGGAGCTCAAATGGTAGCAGTTGCAGACAGGGTAGTACAATTACCATGGCAGTAGCAGTGGGTGTGTGTGGAATTCATTCTGTCAAAGCAGCAGTTAAGTTGTAGGGGTGCACTTGGCACTCCTGCCCCCGACTCTTCAGTGCTCAGTAGCCATCCCCCAATCTAAGAGCATATCTATTCAGGGTACTGAGAGTGCTAGTTATGCCTCTGAAGAGAACACTTTTAATAGGTTGGGGCAGGCCATCCCATTCTCTCATTATTTAAGTGATATAAAGGAATGCAAACTTCCTGCAAGTCCCCCATGGGGAACAGTATGGAATTAGGAAGTTCCCAAAGAACATAGAGTTGGGATAAACACAATAGTCACTGTACCTGCCCTTCCCACATTACCCAGCACAGCAGGTGTGTTAGAAGTGAGGATTAGGACTAACTAGCATGTATTGTGCTCATGGGTGTCTGGTGCCTCTTGAGCCAGGGGTTCCCCAGTGGCTGATCCCACTGGACTGAAGTGGCATGGCCGCTTTTGCTGGTGGCCCTTCCCCCTGGTCGGTGCTCACAGAGGGGGCACTGGTGTTCCCACCTGCCCCCTTGTCTGCTAGCTAACCAGGGAGCGCAGCCTGGCAGGGGGTGCACCGGTGACCTCAGCCATGTGCACGTGCACCCCCTACGAGTCGCCCCTGATTGTGCTTCAGCTGTTCCGACCTCGAGCATGATCCCAAGTTGAAAGCAGTTTAGAATTTGAGGGACCCATGTGACCACAGAATGGATGTACCTGCCCTGAATGATTAGGAACTTGGTTAACTAAAGATCCCCTTACCCCCTGGGTGTCAATGCCTGAGTTGTCAGGAGTAGTTTAAAAACAGCGGGCGCCACTGGCAGGGCATTCTGAAGAACAGGTACTCTGTTTTGGAACTCACACTCTCAGGGTCTGCCGGACCACATGGGAACATAAGGCTAGAAGGGACTTTTTGGTTTATCATGTCTTGTTATAGAAGGTAAGCACTCTATATAAACCTTTCATAAACTGATGGCAGATGACAGAACAAGGAGCAAAGGTCTCAAGTTGCAGCAAGGGAAGTTTAGGTTAGATATTAGGAAGAATTTTCTCACTAGGAGGGTAGTAAAACACTGGAACAGGTTATCCGGAGAGGTGGTAGAAGCTCCATCCTTGAAGGTTTTCAAAACCTGCCTAGACAAAGCTTGGGCTGGGATGATTCTGCCTTGAGCAGGGGGTTGGATTAGATGACCTCCTGAGGTCTCCTCCAACCCTAACTTTCTATGATTCAGGGGGTTGGACTAAATGACCTCCTGAGGTCCCTTCCGACCCTAAGTTTCTATGATCCTATGATCAAGCTCTGTCTTCAAATAGTTAGGTTTTTTACCCCAATTTCCTATTGGAAATATATATCCAAACTTCACTGGTCTAATGGTTAGAAATGTAGAATTGAAATCTTTCCCAGCACTTTGAGGGCTGGAGGGGTTTTGATAGCAAGCTTGGAAGAGCAATTCCTTAAAATTTGGCCACATTATGATGTCTTCATTTACATTTGTTCCACAGGTAACCCCCATTGTTTAAGGGTGTCTAAGCTATATGTTCTTTTTGGGGAACATAAAAAAGCAAGTAAATACAATAAATAAGGCTGAAGAGTCATTAGATGTGTGAAAAATTAGCAAAGTTCCCCAGGAATAAGATCTCACCTTAAATCAGCAGAAATAAAATTAGCATTTCCCCATAAAAATCATTCTTGCATAATGTGGCAAAGTGGGGCTCTCCGCCTAGCCACAGTGCTAGGTTCCCCACTTACCTTTGGGCTCGCCTCCCACCTGACTCGCCTGCCATGCCTTGTTCTTATTAATTACGATGTTAATTAAGCGGGAGGCTGCCCATTTTATGCCCTGATGCCGGGGGCACTATCTGTGGCTCTGGACCTCCCCTACAATGCAGCCCATGCCTTGCAGATGGCATCCAGATGTTATAGTGCTCCCAGGCCTAAAGCTGGAGCAAGTTTAGGCCACGCTGTCAGACCTCAGTCACATGCACATTCATACCGCCCACCTCTCATTCAGGCCTCACACACTCCATCCTCTCTCACAGAGTGACTTTCACGCATCACCAACTTATGCCGCCTTGCTCCGCCTTGGAGCAGGCATCCTTTGGCCATAGGCTTAGCTAGTCTATTCCTTGGGTGGCAGACATACCGTCTGTTGGGCCTCTCCCACAACCCTCACCGGGGTAGTGGCCAGCCAATTACCTGACCAGGTCTAAGCATGCTTGGACCCCTTCCAGGGCAACACTATGTGTATGTATATGTACTGGGCCCTTAGCCCTCTGGTTCCCCTTTACTGGGGCTCCCCATCTCTGCCCCCTTCACTCAGGGCTCCACACCACCCCCTTCCCTTGAGGCTACACACCACCCTCTTCCCTTGAGGCTACTCATCTCTACCCCCCTCACTCAGGGCTCCACACTGCCCCCTCACTTGGGGGCCACAGGTCTTCGCTTCCCGGTGGGCTCAGGTGGCCATAGTCATGCCTGGCCCCAGCTGTCTCTCTCGGGGTCTTGTACCCCCACAGGACTCAGGTGGCTGCAGCCATGCCTGGCCCTCACTCTCCTTCCTCAGGGTCTTGCACCCCACAGGGCTCAGGTGGCCACAGCCATACCTGGCCCCAACTGCCTCCAGTGTCACACAACCCACCCAAAGGTGAGGGCTAGAGTTAAGGCGCCCCTACCTGCCTTTCCCCGGGGTGGTCACTGGCCTGGCATTTCTTGGGGGCTCCCGCGTCGCTGAGAGCCCCACCAGGCCACCCACTCCTGGCAGGGTGCAGTTTTAAGTCATGACCAGGAGCCTCCTAAACCATCCTCTACAGCTGCTTCCTTATCTCCACAATAATACACAACACCTCACAGCCAGGCAATGTTACTGCCTTCATAGCCAGCAGGAAACTGAGCTCTTTATATAGGCAGCCAGAGATCTAAAATGGCTGCCTTAATCAAGCACCTGCTGACTGCTTAGCTTTGGCCTTAAAGTGGTAGGCACCAACAGTGCTCTGCCACACACCTTCCCCCTTTAAATGGTACCTAGGGGGTTTCCCCTGCTGCTTCTCCAAAGCAGGCTCCCACTGGAACCTGTGGGAGCCCCCAAGTGGTGAGCACCCTCAAAGGTGCTCCACCACACATAAAAACAATAATCCTCTTTCTCTTCTTCTTCTGACCTGCAACTCAGAGTGCTTCAGGCCATTCTATCTGGGCCCCAATTCCCCTCTATAAAATAAGGATAATAGAACTACCCTATTCACAGGCATGTTGTGAAGACAAATGTATTCAAGACTGCATGGTGCTAAGTATTAGTACATTGCATTGCTCTTTTTCTTCCACTCATAGTTTCATAGTTTCATAGTTTGTAGGGTCAGAAGGGACCTTGACAGATCATCAAGTCCAACCCCTGCCATGGCAGGAAAGAGCACTGGGGTCAAATGACCCCAGCAAGGTGTTCATCTAGCCTCCTCTTAAAGACCCCCAGGGTAGGAGCCTGCACCACCTCTCTTGGAAGTTGGTTCCAGACCTGACTGTGAAGTAGCGCCTCCTGATGTCTAGTCTGAATCTACCCTCTGCCAGCTTGTGACCGTTATTTCTAGTCACTCCTGGTAGTGCTCGGGGGAAAAGGGACTCCCCCAAAGCCTGCTGGTCCCCTCTGAGTAGTTTGTAACAGGCCACTAGATCCCCCCTCAGCCTTCTCTTGTGGAGGCTAAACAGGTTCAGGTCCCATAGCCTCTTCTTGTAAGGCCTGCCCTGCTGCCCCCTGATCATGCAGGTGGCCCTCCTCTGGAACCTCTCAATGTTGTCCACATCCCTCCTGAAGTGCGGTGCCCAGAACTAGACACAGTACTCCAACTGCGGCCTGACCATGTAGAAGGGGACACGTAGAAGGGGAGGATCACCTCCTTGGACCTGCTTGAGATGCATCTGTGGATGTATGACAAGGTGCGGTTGGCCTTCCTGACGGCATCCCCACACTGTCAGCCCATGTTCATTTTGGAATCAATAATGATTCCAAGATCCTTTTCTGCCTCTGCACTGAAAAGAAGGGAGTTCCTCAGTCTGTAGGTGTGCTGCTGGTTCTTTCTCCCCAGGTGCAGCACCTTGCACTTGTCAGTGTTGAAACCCATCCTGTTCTCATCTGCCCACCCCTGTAACCTGTCTAGGTCCAATTGCAGCCTATTCCTCCCTTCTAGCATGCCCACATCCCCCCACATCTTAGTGTCATCAGCAAATTTGAATAGGGTGCTTTTTACCCCCTCGTCCATGTCACTGATGAAGATGTTGAGCAGTGCGGGTCCAAGGACCAAGCCCTGGGGGACCCCACTGCCCTCATCCCTCCAGGTCGAAAATCACTCATCCACAACCACTCTCTGGGTGCGGCCCTGCAGCCAGTTAGCAACCCATTTGACTGTGTAGGTGTTGACACCACAGTCCCCTAGTTTTTTAATGAGAATGGGGTGAGAGAT
>NW_005842471.1:652416-656952 GCF_000455745.1 Alligator sinensis | reverse complement strand
CGAGGTAAGACTAACTGGCCTATAGTTCCCTGGGTCCTCCTTCCTCCCTTTTTTGAAAATGGGAACCACATTGGCCCTTTTCCAGTCCTCTGGCACCACACCAGAGCACCATGAGTGCTTGTAAAGCTGTGCCAGGGGTCCCACAATGACCTCTGCCAATTCCCTCAGTACTCTGGGGTGGAGGTCATCAGGACCAGCTGATTTAAATACGTCCATTCCCTCCAGAAGTTCCCTGACTAGATCCTCACTGACCCTAGGCCTGGGTGCGCCTCTCCCGGGGCCTGAGGGGGTCCTGGCGGATGGGCTGATCTGGTCCCTGTTGAGGAAAATGGAGGCAAAGAAATTGTTAAATAGGTTAGCCTTGTTGTCTGGTGCAACAACCAGATTTCCTAGCGTGTCTTGCAGAAGCCCCACATTACCAGGTACCTTCTTTTTGTCCGCTATGTATTTAAAAAAGGACTTCTTGTTGTCCTTAATCTGGGTAGCTAGTCCCAGTTCCATCTCCACCTTTGCCTTCCTGACCGCCCCTCTGCAGCCCCGAGCTACTGAGATATAGTCTTACCTGGTGATAGTCCCTCCCTTCCTGGTGATAGTACACCTCCCTTTTAGCCAGGAGATGTTCCCGTATGCTTTTGGTGATCCATGGGGGCTTTTGTGCCCTCTTGCCCCCTTTGACCCTGTCACAACCCAAGGGTGTGATTTTTGTGTGTGCGCGCTTCGGAACTGCTAAATTATTTCCCACCACTCGTAGCTTTCTTTGCAGGGTGCATTTCTAGGTTGCAAAAGAGAAATGCACAGTGCAAGGAGTTCCCGCCATTCGTATACAAATTTGTGTCCCACTATTGGCCAGTTCTAAATTATTCCTATGTGGCATCTAGCGATTGGCATGCTAGCCGTATAAGAGGCTTGAGCGGTTTCCGCAACCAGGA
The DNA here is from genome assembly GCF_000455745.1 of Alligator sinensis. Lineage (NCBI taxonomy): Eukaryota > Metazoa > Chordata > Crocodylia > Alligatoridae > Alligator > Alligator sinensis. The sequence goes on along the minus strand of NW_005842471.1, from coordinate 656,023 downwards.
GGACTCCACAACCATCTGGAGAGAGAAAAAAGAGAAAGAGGAGGGCTTCACGTTTCGTGAAGATCTCTAAGCGCTGCGGAGCCTATAGGACCCAGTGCATCTACCTTAAGAAGGCTATAGCGATTACCTCCCTTTGGGCATGGATGAACATCTCCTTAAGGATTGACCACTCCTCTTGGTCACCCAACTCCCCTCCCCTCCGAAACCTCAGTACTTCCCCAACTATTCTTCTTACTTCATTGAAATCCACCCTCCTGAAGTCCAGGGCTGCTGCCTTGCTGCTGGCTTTTGCCACCTTGCGCTGGATGGTGAATTCCAGCAGGCGATGATCGCTGTCGCCCAGGTGGTTGAGTACCCGCAGCCCCCCCACGAGGTCGTCGCCTGTGGCCAGCACCAGATCCAACAAGGTGTCTCCCCTGGTGGGGCTGTGCACCTCCTGAGTTAGATGTTTCTTGACTAGGAACCTATGTGAGCGGTCAGATCTGGCTGACTGCTCTTCCCAGCAGATATCTGGAAAGTTCAGGTCCCCCATGATGACCACATCTTTTGACCTAACTATCTCCATGACCTGACTTAAGAATTCCCAGTCTAGCTCTTCCCCTTGGTTGGGTGGTCTGTAGTAGACCCCCACCGTTAAGTCCCTTTCCCCTCAACTTCCTTCTATTCTAACCCAGAGCACTTCAGCGTGCCCCTCATCTGACCTGGTGCTACTCGTTGAGGATGTGTATTCCTCCTTGACGTAGAGCGCCACACCCCACCTTTCCACCCTGTCCTGTCCCTCCTATACAGCCTATAGCCCTTGATATTCACTGCCCAGTCATGCGTTGGGTCCCACCATGTTTCTGTGAGCCCCACTATGTCTGGCTTGGTGTCAGCTAGCAGGAGGGCAAGTTCCTCCTGCTTGTTCCTCATACTACAAGCGTTTGTGTAGAGGCATTTGAGGCCTCATGAAGATGTGTGCACTGGCCTCCTAATCTCAGTACTACCTGGGCCCCTGTTGCTTACCTGGGTATTTGTTCTGCTCGTTGTCAGTCTAGGCTGGGCTGTCCTTGTGGGTGTCTCTTGGTTTTTTGGTTTAAGGCTCCATCATTTAAAAGCACATATTTATTTTTATATTATTGGCTGGTTGTAGCCTTCAGCATCAAATAGCTGGCTAAGAAAACTTGGGTTTGTAGAGTACAGACAGCAAGTATAGATAGCCCATCATAGCTTTTAGCCTGTAAGAGACTGATAGCCTGATACCAGGGGGAGGAAAAGGAGTTTAACTATCATCCTAAGCTAGGTTAAATCCCCATGCTATAAGGAGATAAACAGAAGTGAATGTAGAAGTGAGTTCCAACTAGAGAGAAGGAAAAGAAAGGGAGGAGGGGAACACAAGTGTCCTCTTTGTTTGGGCATGCAGAAAGTAGTTGGCATTCAAACTTATAGTGCAGCCATGGCCATAAAATGGATGAATCAGCTATTTAGTGACACTGTAGTGTCCATTAGGGCTGTGCAAAGTTTTGAGTGCTGATTTGATTTGGAGGAGACTTAGCCATAATCTCCAAATCTGAGACCAATTAAAAGGTCCAAATCAATTCAAAGCTCTCTGAATCAATTCAGAAAAGATTCAGACTGCTTCGGCAGTTTGAGCAGTCCCCACTCACTTAGCATGCTGTTGGGCAATTGTTTAAAGGGCTGGGAGCTGGGACAGGCGGGGCAACCATGGAGGGGGGCTGGGAGAGGGGGCGGGGGTCAAGGGGCTCATGGCAGAGCCCCCCATGTGGCGTGGAGCAGTGGAGGGCAGCAGGGATCACCCCCTGCCAGGCAGGAGCCAGTGAGTTGGGGCTTTTTTTCCCCTTAGAGCTGGAAGCTGGGGCTGGGCAGATCTGGGAGAGCAGGCAGGGATGGGGCCTGCGTGATTCGGAGATTTGGCTGATTTGGCAGCAGACAAATCTCTGAATCAGATTTGGCTGAATCAATTCAGGACAGTGATTTGAATCACCGAATCAAATCAATCCCCTGAATTGGCTAAATACTAGCCACTTTGCTAGTGGCAAAGCAAATACTAGCCACTTTGCAAATACTAACCACTTTGCACAGGCCCAGTGTCCATCCTATCAATGTTTCCTTGCATTTCTCAAACTCCCTCTAGCAGTGATCTCCCATAAACCCAAAATCTGTCCATAAAGCTTGGATTAGATCTTTGGATTCATGGATCCTTCTTTAGATACATTTGTTCTTCATGGGTGTTATGAGATGGACTTTATGTGATAAGTTAGAGTACATTCATGTAAAAAGTCCCCTTTACTTACCCATATATCCTTTTTTCTGAAATTTGCAGCTATTATATGTATGTGGTAGAGACCACGATGAAAAAAGGGGGAAAAGAATGTAGAAAAAAAGAAGCAGTATGCCAAAATGAGAAAGATCCTGTTATTCTTTTCTTTGATCAAAATACTGGCCACACAAAAATGGCCAGCTTAAGCTAAGTGTGCCAAAGTCAACTTCAGCTGATGTTCTTCTCTCTAGCCATCAGATTTCATATCTGCCCGCTTCCTCCCATTTTTCCCAATTGTATCCACATATAATGTTGTTTTATCCATTAAGAATGTGGTCTTCTACTTAGATTAAGTTTTCTGTGTAGTTGACATTTTATTCCTCTGCAGAAATATATGGGAAAAAGTTAATATAGTTTACTTAACATAAATGACACTGTACTGCATATACAGCCAAATGAACTTATAATCACTAAAATGGTTTGTTTTTTCCTTTTACATGGACTCAAATAAAGAAGCAAAAAGTCTTACTTTTTATTTTTAGTAGAAAACCACACCTTGAAGGGTGTTATTTTCAGGTTATGGAAAATAAATAGAAACTAAACTGGGTACCTTATCATTTTCAATGAGACCTATGATTTTATTGTTTACTTGGGAGCTGAAAAAACACTGGGGTGCAATATGCTGTGTGATATAAACCAAAGCTAATTTGAGGGAAAGTAGATACACTTTATGAACATGTTGATTGGATTAATAAAATGATTTCTTACACTGAAAATCTACAGCTGTACATTTCATCAGTCTGAGCAAACAAAATCCCAAATCCCAAATGCCTGTAGCTGCCATTGGCTTCATTTTGAACTAGAGACACTTCTGAAAATTGGGACTGTATTGCCTAACTATACCGCTAACCCAATCCTGGACTCACCTAAAATTAAGAAAACACTACCTACTTATAATCAGAGGTGAAATACCAGAATCCTTTTAGCTTCAAGCTATTCTTATGTGAATGTTGCCATCAGCAATGCCTTCAAAAAATCCTCCATATCAACTAGAAGGACACAAGAATGGATGAAAGTGTTTTGCCACAAGCGAACACCAACAGCATTGAAGTTGTGTTTGTACCAGACCAGCTCTGTTGGACAGAGCATGCCATAAGGATGCCTAACAACCAGCTCCCAAAACAGGCCCTATACTCCCAACTCATTGATGGTTACCACTCTAGAGGTAGGCAAAAGAAGAGATCCAAGGACACGTTGAAGGCCAGTCTGAAGACATGTGATATTAACATCAGTACCTGGAAGACTCAAGCACTTCTCAGTATGGAGGCAGATAGATGAGATAGATGA